>NW_028276073.1:2821013-2831013 GCF_052056855.1 Sturnus vulgaris | reverse complement strand
CGGCACCCACGGGACGCTAAACTCGGACCAGGGCCAGCGCCGGCACCTCGCGTGGTTTTAAGGACACCTTGAGTGCTCACGGGGCCACGCGGCCATCACACAGCCTGGGACGGTAAAGATGTTCCTTCCCCGGCAAGCGGAAGGAGCGACACCTCGCCTGCGACGGGAAGCGAATTGGACAGGAGACCGCCCTGCTCGAGGGACCGGACACCACCGAGACTTCGCCCGGAGGAGCCGGCCCGCCGGGGGCCCTTTCCGACGCGACCCGAAAAGCCTCATCGATCGGACGGGGACAGAAAGAAAAGCAGCCGCGGGGCAACGGGGAGCCCCCGCGGCCGCGGGTTCCTGGGACAACGGCAACGGAGCAGGGCTCCAACATGCGTGCGAGCGGGACACGTCCCCGAGAGGCCCTCCCTTGGCGCCGCCGAGCCTCCCCGACGCTCCCTAGGCCCCCGACGCCGGCGGGCCGCTTGCAACCTTCGGGATCGATCACGCAGCAGAGGAAGAGAGCGGGGGGTGCCGCCACCCGCCCGCGGGCCGCAAGACAACGGAAAACGGAGCAGCTGCCACCGACCACGCCGCGGGCCACCGGCTTTCGCCCGCCTCGCAGCGATCGGCTTCCCACCCGGAAAAAAAGCCGGGGGGAAGGGCAAGCCACCGCACCAAAAAAAAAACTAAAAAAAAAAGCACGCCATGCGTCGCACGACCCGTGCTAGCCACGGGGGTCACGAGCCAGGGGTGGGGGCGAGAACGCGCCTCTCAACTCCTCCCGTAAAACCCCTCCAACCACCGGACATACGGTCTCTTTTCTCACTCGCCAACACAGCCAGCCCTTCTCTCTCGCCTTTCGCTTTCGCTTCGGTGGCGGCCCGTGACCCTTCGTCAGCGCGCGCTTCTCGGTGCCGCGGCTTAGGGCCGCGAGAGAAAAAGAACGGAGGCCGGGCGGGCACCCCCACACTGCCCCGCACACCGGCACGCTTTAATAAAAAAGAACGGAGCCGCTCGCAAAACCCAGCCCCCGCCGGCAACGGCAACCACGGCAGCCGGGGCAGGCCAGACACCACGGGCCGCCCCGGCACGGTGCCTCGATCGCGCCCGGCCGATACCGAGAAAGGGCGAGGCGCCGCCGCCCCGCCCACGACACACTCTCGGGGGCTCACTCGCTCGCTCGCTCTCTGTTGGGTTGCGGGGTCCGTCCTGGGGGGGGGGACACGGCCGGCCACCGCGGCCGACCGCCGCCCCGGAAAAATTCTGCCCGCTACACGCGGGTCCCCGGCTTAGGGCCGAGGAAGGGGGACGACTTCAACAACACACGGCAGGGCCGGACACTCCCGTCACCGAGCCCCCCTTCGCAGGCAAGCAAGCGAAGCCGAGAGGCGAGGCCACACGCCCCACTGCATGTCCCCCGCTGCCCTTTCGATACGGACACAACTCTGGCAACACAGGTCGGGAGCGGGAAACGAGGCGCAGCCAACCTCGGCCAAGCGAGCCACGCCCGGGGGGCTCTCGGGGAGGGGGGCCAGGGAAAGCCCGGGCAGGCTCAACACAACCCCGGGCCGGCCCCACAGAAATCCAGCCCCGGCTGCCGGCCACCAGCGTGCACCGGGACCGACAGCCGAAGAAATGCCGCACCCGGCGAGCGGGCGGGGCCCCGGCTTAAGGCCGGGCAGAAAAGGGGCGAGGCGCCGCCGCCTCGCCCGCCACCATCCCCGGGGGAGCGAGCAGGCGCCCGGCTCCCCGTTGTCACGAAACCGGCAGCAGCCGGGCCGGAGCGGGACACACTCGCGGCTTTCTCGCCCTCTCTCTGGGCCTTTTTCTCGCTTCTCCCCCGCCTGGAACAACGCAGCCTCGCCTGGGCCGGGGGAGCGCGGTGGCTCTCGGATCGCATCGCTCTCTCTGGGGGCTTTCTCGCTTCTCCCCCGGACTGAACACGCAGCCTCGGCCTGGGCCGGGGAGCGGCTCTCGGATCGCATCGGTCTCTCTGGGGGCTTTCTCGCTTCTCCCCCGACTGAGCACGCAGCCTCGCCTGGGCCGGGGAGCGGCTCTCGGATCGCATCGGTCTCTCTCTCTGGGCTAACCTGTCCCAGTCGAACTGGGTAAGACGGGAAGCCGGACGAAGCCACGCGACTCGCCCCGACATCGGCGGTGTTCTTCTGGCCCTGGCGACCGCACGCGCGTCCGCCCTTCTCCGCCACGGACACAGGCACGGCAACAGCCTGTGGGGATACGGCCCGTCACCTCGTTCCCATAATACGGACAGATGGGCCCGAAGCGGCGGAGGCCGGAAAGAGAACCGATGTACGTGACCGAGGGGGCGCAGTGGCGCACGCCGCCTTCTACGATGACATAGCCGGAGGCAGCGAGAAACAGCGACCCCTTGGAGTACTTCCAGGCCGGCGGCGGACAACAGGTCTACCAGCCATGAAACGGGCAACAGGTCTACCGACGGCTTGCTGCGGACAACAGGTCTACCCAGCCATGAAACGGGCAACAGGTCTACCAAGCTGCGGACACCAGGTCTACCCAGGGCATGCTGCGGACACCAGGTCTACCCACGGCTTGCTGCGGACAACAGGTCTACCCAGCTGCGGACAACAGGTCTACCCAGGGCATGAAACGGGCAACAGGTCTACCAAGCTGCGGACACCAGGTCTACCCAGGGCATGCTGCGGACACCAGGTCTACCCACGGCTTGCTGCGGACAACAGGTCTACCCAGCCATGAAACGGGCAACAGGTCTACCAAGCTGCGGACACCAGGTCTACCCAGGGCATGCTGCGGACACCAGGTCTACCCACGGCTTGCTGCGGACACCAGGTCTACCCAGCCATGAAACGGGCAACAGGTCTACCAAGCTGCGGACACCAGGTCTACCCAGGGCATGCTGCGGACACCAGGTCTACCCACTCAATGCTGCGGACAACAGGTCTACCCAGCCATGAAACGGGCAACAGGTCTACCAAGCTGCGGACACCAGGTCTACCCAGGGCATGCTGCGGACACCAGGTCTACCCAGCCATGAAACGGGCAACAGGTCTACTCACGGCTTGCTGCGGACAACAGGTCTACCCAGCCATGAAACGGGCAACAGGTCTACCAAGCTGCGGACAACAGGTCTACCCAGGGCATGCTGCGGACACCAGGTCTACCCACTCAATGCTGCGGACAACAGGTCTACCCAGGCATGAATCGGGCAACAGGTCTACCAAGCTCCGGACACCAGGTCTACCCACGGCTTGCTGCGGACAACAGGTCTACCCAGCCATGAAACGGGCAACAGGTCTACCAAGCTGCGGACAACAGGTCTACCCAGGGCATGCTGCGGACACCAGGTCTACCCACTCAATGCTGCGGACAACAGGTCTACCCAGGCATGAATCGGGCAACAGGTCTACCAAGCTCCGGACACCAGGTCTACCCACGGCTTGCTGCGGACACCAGGTCTACCCAGCCATGAAACGGGCAACAGGTCTACCAAGCTGCGGACACCAGGTCTACCCAGGGCATGCTGCGGACACCAGGTCTACCCACGGCTTGCTGCGGACACCAGGTCTACCCAGCCATGAAACGGGCAACAGGTCTACCAAGCTGCGGACACCAGGTCTACCCAGGGCATGCTGCGGACACCAGGTCTACCCACGGCTTGCTGCGGACACCAGGTCTACCCAGCCATGAAACGGGCAACAGGTCTACCAAGCTGCGGACACCAGGTCTACCCAGGGCATGCTGCGGACACCAGGTCTACCCACGGCTTGCTGCGGACAACAGGTCTACCCAGCTGCGGACAACAGGTCTACCCAGGGCATGAAACGGGCAACAGGTCTACCAAGCTGCGGACACCAGGTCTACCCAGGGCATGCTGCGGACACCAGGTCTACCCACGGCTTGCTGCGGACAACAGGTCTACCCAGCCATGAAACGGGCAACAGGTCTACCAAGCTGCGGACACCAGGTCTACCCAGGGCATGCTGCGGACACCAGGTCTACCCACGGCTTGCTGCGGACACCAGGTCTACCCAGCCATGAAACGGGCAACAGGTCTACCAAGCTGCGGACACCAGGTCTACCCAGGGCATGCTGCGGACACCAGGTCTACCCACGGCTTGCTGCGGACAACAGGTCTACCCAGCCATGAAACGGGCAACAGGTCTACCAAGCTGCGGACACCAGGTCTACCCAGGGCATGCTGCGGACACCAGGTCTACCCAGCCATGAAACGGGCAACAGGTCTACTCACGGCTTGCTGCGGACAACAGGTCTACCCAGCCATGAAACGGGCAACAGGTCTACCAAGCTGCGGACAACAGGTCTACCCAGGGCATGCTGCGGACACCAGGTCTACCCACTCAATGCTGCGGACAACAGGTCTACCCAGGCATGAATCGGGCAACAGGTCTACCAAGCTCCGGACACCAGGTCTACCCACGGCTTGCTGCGGACAACAGGTCTACCCAGCCATGAAACGGGCAACAGGTCTACCAAGCTGCGGACACCAGGTCTACCCAGGGCATGCTGCGGACACCAGGTCTACCCACTCAATGCTGCGGACAACAGGTCTACCCAGGCATGAATCGGGCAACAGGTCTACCAAGCTCCGGACACCAGGTCTACCCACGGCTTGCTGCGGACACCAGGTCTACCCAGCCATGAAACGGGCAACAGGTCTACCAAGCTGCGGACACCAGGTCTACCCAGGGCATGCTGCGGACACCAGGTCTACCCACGGCTTGCTGCGGACACCAGGTCTACCCAGCCATGAAACGGGCAACAGGTCTACCAAGCTGCGGACACCAGGTCTACCCAGGGCATGCTGCGGACACCAGGTCTACCCACGGCTTGCTGCGGACACCAGGTCTACCCAGCCATGAAACGGGCAACAGGTCTACCAAGCTGCGGACACCAGGTCTACCCAGGGCATGCTGCGGACACCAGGTCTACCCAGCCATGAAACGGGCAACAGGTCTACTCACGGCTTGCTGCGGACACCAGGTCTACCCAGCCATGAAACGGGCAACAGGTCTACCAAGCTGCGGACAACAGGTCTACCCAGGGCATGCTGCGGACACCAGGTCTACCCACTCAATGCTGCGGACAACAGGTCTACCCAGGCATGAATCGGGCAACAGGTCTACCAAGCTCCGGACACCAGGTCTACCCACGGCTTGCTGCGGACAACAGGTCTACCCAGCCATGAAACGGGCAACAGGTCTACCAAGCTGCGGACACCAGGTCTACCCAGGGCATGCTGCGGACACCAGGTCTACCCAGCCATGAAACGGGCAACAGGTCTACTCACGGCTTGCTGCGGACACCAGGTCTACCCAGCCATGAAACGGGCAACAGGTCTACCAAGCTGCGGACACCAGGTCTACCCAGGGCATGCTGCGGACACCAGGTCTACCCACTCAATGCTGCGGACAACAGGTCTACCCAGGCATGAATCGGGCAACAGGTCTACCAAGCTCCGGACACCAGGTCTACCCACGGCTTGCTGCGGACAACAGGTCTACCCAGCCATGAAACGGGCAACAGGTCTACCAAGCTGCGGACACCAGGTCTACCCAGGGCATGCTGCGGACACCAGGTCTACCCACGGCTTGCTGCGGACACCAGGTCTACCCAGCCATGAAACGGGCAACAGGTCTACCAAGCTGCGGACACCAGGTCTACCCAGGGCATGCTGCGGACAACAGGTCTACCCAGCCATGAAACGGGCAACAGGTCTACTCACGGCTTGCTGCGGACAACAGGTCTACCCAGCCATGAAACGGGCAACAGGTCTACCAAGCTGCGGACAACAGGTCTACCCAGGGCATGCTGCGGACACCAGGTCTACCCACTCAATGCTGCGGACAACAGGTCTACCCAGGCATGAATCGGGCAACAGGTCTACCAAGCTCCGGACACCAGGTCTACCCACGGCTTGCTGCGGACAACAGGTCTACCCAGCCATGAAACGGGCAACAGGTCTACCAAGCTGCGGACACCAGGTCTACCCAGGGCATGCTGCGGACACCAGGTCTACCCAGCCATGAAACGGGCAACAGGTCTACTCACGGCTTGCTGCGGACAACAGGTCTACCCAGCCATGAAACGGGCAACAGGTCTACCAAGCTGCGGACACCAGGTCTACCCAGGGCATGCTGCGGACACCAGGTCTACCCACTCAATGCTGCGGACAACAGGTCTACCCAGGCATGAATCGGGCAACAGGTCTACCAAGCTCCGGACACCAGGTCTACCCACGGCTTGCTGCGGACAACAGGTCTACCCAGCCATGAAACGGGCAACAGGTCTACCAAGCTGCGGACACCAGGTCTACCCAGGGCATGCTGCGGACACCAGGTCTACCCAGCCATGAAACGGGCAACAGGTCTACTCACGGCTTGCTGCGGACACCAGGTCTACCCAGCCATGAAACGGGCAACAGGTCTACCAAGCTGCGGACACCAGGTCTACCCAGGGCATGCTGCGGACACCAGGTCTACCCAGCCATGAAACGGGCAACAGGTCTACTCACGGCTTGCTGCGGACACCAGGTCTACCCAGCCATGAAACGGGCAACAGGTCTACCAAGCTGCGGACACCAGGTCTACCCAGGGCATGCTGCGGACACCAGGTCTACCCACGGCTTGCTGCGGACAACAGGTCTACCCAGGCATGAATCGGGCAACAGGTCTACCAAGCTGCGGACACCAGGTCTACCCAGGGCATGCTGCGGACACCAGGTCTACCCACGGCTTGCTGCGGACAACAGGTCTACCAACTCAATGCTGCGGACACCAGGTCTACCCAGCCATGAAACGGGCAACAGGTCTACCAAGCTGCGGACACCAGGTCTACCCAGGGCATGCTGCGGACACCAGGTCTACCCAGCCATGAAACGGGCAACAGGTCTACCAAGCTGCGGACACCAGGTCTACCCAGCCATGAAACGGGCAACAGGTCTACTCACTCAATGCTGCGGACACCAGGTCTACCCAGCCATGAAACGGGCAACAGGTCTACCAACTCAATGCTGCGGACAACAGGTCTACCCAGCCATGAAACGGGCAACAGGTCTACCAAGCTGCGGACACCAGGTCTACCCACTCAATGCTGCGGACAACAGGTCTACCCAGGCATGAATCGGGCAACAGGTCTACCAAGCTGCGGACACCAGGTCTACCCACGGCTTGCTGCGGACACCAGGTCTACCCAGCCATGAAACGGGCAACAGGTCTACCAAGCTGCGGACACCAGGTCTACCCAGGGCATGCTGCGGACACCAGGCCTACCCAGCCATGAAACGGGCAACAGGTCTACCAAGCTGCGGACAACAGGTCTACCCAGGGCATGCTGCGGACAACAGGTCTACCCAGCCATGAAACGGGCAACAGGTCTACTCACGGCTTGCTGCGGACACCAGGTCTACCCAGCCATGAAACGGGCAACAGGTCTACCAAGCTGCGGACACCAGGTCTACCCAGGGCATGCTGCGGACACCAGGTCTACCCACGGCTTGCTGCGGACACCAGGTCTACCCAGCCATGAAACGGGCAACAGGTCTACCAGGCTGCGGACACCAGGTCTACCCAGGGCATGCTGCGGACACCAGGTCTACCCACGGCTTGCTGCGGACAACAGGTCTACCCAGCCATGAAACGGGCAACAGGTCAACCAAGCTGCGGACACCAGGTCTACCCAGGGCATGCTGCGGACACCAGGTCTACCCAGCCATGAAACGGGCAACAGGTCTACTCACGGCTTGCTGCGGACACCAGGTCTACCCAGCCATGAAACGGGCAACAGGTCTACCAAGCTGCGGACACCAGGTCTACCCAGGGCATGCTGCGGACACCAGGTCTACCCACGGCTTGCTGCGGACACCAGGTCTACCCAGCCATGAAACGGGCAACAGGTCTACCAAGCTGCGGACACCAGGTCTACCCAGGGCATGCTGCGGACACCAGGTCTACCCACGGCTTGCTGCGGACACCAGGTCTACCCAGCCATGAAACGGGCAACAGGTCTACCAAGCTGCGGACACCAGGTCTACCCAGGGCATGCTGCGGACACCAGGTCTACCCAGCCATGAAACGGGCAACAGGTCTACTCACGGCTTGCTGCGGACAACAGGTCTACCCAGCCATGAAACGGGCAACAGGTCTACCAAGCTGCGGACAACAGGTCTACCCAGGGCATGCTGCGGACACCAGGTCTACCCACTCAATGCTGCGGACAACAGGTCTACCCAGGCATGAATCGGGCAACAGGTCTACCAAGCTCCGGACACCAGGTCTACCCACGGCTTGCTGCGGACAACAGGTCTACCCAGCCATGAAACGGGCAACAGGTCTACCAAGCTGCGGACACCAGGTCTACCCAGGGCATGCTGCGGACACCAGGTCTACCCAGCCATGAAACGGGCAACAGGTCTACTCACGGCTTGCTGCGGACACCAGGTCTACCCAGCCATGAAACGGGCAACAGGTCTACCAAGCTGCGGACACCAGGTCTACCCAGGGCATGCTGCGGACACCAGGTCTACCCACTCAATGCTGCGGACAACAGGTCTACCCAGGCATGAATCGGGCAACAGGTCTACCAAGCTCCGGACACCAGGTCTACCCACGGCTTGCTGCGGACAACAGGTCTACCCAGCCATGAAACGGGCAACAGGTCTACCAAGCTGCGGACACCAGGTCTACCCAGGGCATGCTGCGGACACCAGGTCTACCCAGCCATGAAACGGGCAACAGGTCTACTCACGGCTTGCTGCGGACACCAGGTCTACCCAGCCATGAAACGGGCAACAGGTCTACCAAGCTGCGGACACCAGGTCTACCCAGGGCATGCTGCGGACACCAGGTCTACCCACTCAATGCTGCGGACAACAGGTCTACCCAGGCATGAATCGGGCAACAGGTCTACCAAGCTCCGGACACCAGGTCTACCCACGGCTTGCTGCGGACAACAGGTCTACCCAGCCATGAAACGGGCAACAGGTCTACCAAGCTGCGGACACCAGGTCTACCCAGGGCATGCTGCGGACACCAGGTCTACCCACGGCTTGCTGCGGACACCAGGTCTACCCAGCCATGAAACGGGCAACAGGTCTACCAAGCTGCGGACACCAGGTCTACCCAGGGCATGCTGCGGACAACAGGTCTACCCAGCCATGAAACGGGCAACAGGTCTACTCACGGCTTGCTGCGGACAACAGGTCTACCCAGCCATGAAACGGGCAACAGGTCTACCAAGCTGCGGACACCAGGTCTACCCAGGGCATGCTGCGGACACCAGGTCTACCCACTCAATGCTGCGGACAACAGGTCTACCCAGGCATGAATCGGGCAACAGGTCTACCAAGCTCCGGACACCAGGTCTACCCACGGCTTGCTGCGGACAACAGGTCTACCCAGCCATGAAACGGGCAACAGGTCTACCAAGCTGCGGACACCAGGTCTACCCAGGGCATGCTGCGGACACCAGGTCTACCCAGCCATGAAACGGGCAACAGGTCTACTCACGGCTTGCTGCGGACAACAGGTCTACCCAGCCATGAAACGGGCAACAGGTCTACCAAGCTGCGGACACCAGGTCTACCCAGGGCATGCTGCGGACACCAGGTCTACCCACTCAATGCTGCGGACAACAGGTCTACCCAGGCATGAATCGGGCAACAGGTCTACCAAGCTCCGGACACCAGGTCTACCCACGGCTTGCTGCGGACAACAGGTCTACCCAGCCATGAAACGGGCAACAGGTCTACCAAGCTGCGGACACCAGGTCTACCCAGGGCATGCTGCGGACACCAGGTCTACCCAGCCATGAAACGGGCAACAGGTCTACTCACGGCTTGCTGCGGACACCAGGTCTACCCAGCCATGAAACGGGCAACAGGTCTACCAAGCTGCGGACACCAGGTCTACCCAGGGCATGCTGCGGACACCAGGTCTACCCAGCCATGAAACGGGCAACAGGTCTACTCACGGCTTGCTGCGGACACCAGGTCTAC
>NW_028276073.1:2798891-2811391 GCF_052056855.1 Sturnus vulgaris | reverse complement strand
GCAGAGGAAGAGAGCGGGGGGTGCCGCCACCCGCCCGCGGGCCGCAAGACAACGGAAAACGGAGCAGCTGCCACCGACCACGCCGCGGGCCACCGGCTTTCGCCCGCCTCGCAGCGATCGGCTTCCCACCCGGAAAAAAAGCCGGGGGGAAGGGCAAGCCACCGCACCAAAAAAAAAACTAAAAAAAAAAGCACGCCATGCGTCGCACGACCCGTGCTAGCCACGGGGGTCACGAGCCAGGGGTGGGGGCGAGAACGCGCCTCTCAACTCCTCCCGTAAAACCCCTCCAACCACCGGACATACGGTCTCTTTTCTCACTCGCCAACACAGCCAGCCCTTCTCTCTCGCCTTTCGCTTTCGCTTCGGTGGCGGCCCGTGACCCTTCGTCAGCGCGCGCTTCTCGGTGCCGCGGCTTAGGGCCGCGAGAGAAAAAGAACGGAGGCCGGGCGGGCACCCCCACACTGCCCCGCACACCGGCACGCTTTAATAAAAAAGAACGGAGCCGCTCGCAAAACCCAGCCCCCGCCGGCAACGGCAACCACGGCAGCCGGGGCAGGCCAGACACCACGGGCCGCCCCGGCACGGTGCCTCGATCGCGCCCGGCCGATACCGAGAAAGGGCGAGGCGCCGCCGCCCCGCCCACGACACACTCTCGGGGGCTCACTCGCTCGCTCGCTCTCTGTTGGGTTGCGGGGTCCGTCCTGGGGGGGGGGACACGGCCGGCCACCGCGGCCGACCGCCGCCCCGGAAAAATTCTGCCCGCTACACGCGGGTCCCCGGCTTAGGGCCGAGGAAGGGGGACGACTTCAACAACACACGGCAGGGCCGGACACTCCCGTCACCGAGCCCCCCTTCGCAGGCAAGCAAGCGAAGCCGAGAGGCGAGGCCACACGCCCCACTGCATGTCCCCCGCTGCCCTTTCGATACGGACACAACTCTGGCAACACAGGTCGGGAGCGGGAAACGAGGCGCAGCCAACCTCGGCCAAGCGAGCCACGCCCGGGGGGCTCTCGGGGAGGGGGGCCAGGGAAAGCCCGGGCAGGCTCAACACAACCCCGGGCCGGCCCCACAGAAATCCAGCCCCGGCTGCCGGCCACCAGCGTGCACCGGGACCGACAGCCGAAGAAATGCCGCACCCGGCGAGCGGGCGGGGCCCCGGCTTAAGGCCGGGCAGAAAAGGGGCGAGGCGCCGCCGCCTCGCCCGCCACCATCCCCGGGGGAGCGAGCAGGCGCCCGGCTCCCCGTTGTCACGAAACCGGCAGCAGCCGGGCCGGAGCGGGACACACTCGCGGCTTTCTCGCCCTCTCTCTGGGCCTTTTTCTCGCTTCTCCCCCGCCTGGAACAACGCAGCCTCGCCTGGGCCGGGGGAGCGCGGTGGCTCTCGGATCGCATCGCTCTCTCTGGGGGCTTTCTCGCTTCTCCCCCGGACTGAACACGCAGCCTCGGCCTGGGCCGGGGAGCGGCTCTCGGATCGCATCGGTCTCTCTGGGGGCTTTCTCGCTTCTCCCCCGACTGAGCACGCAGCCTCGCCTGGGCCGGGGAGCGGCTCTCGGATCGCATCGGTCTCTCTCTCTGGGCTAACCTGTCCCAGTCGAACTGGGTAAGACGGGAAGCCGGACGAAGCCACGCGACTCGCCCCGACATCGGCGGTGTTCTTCTGGCCCTGGCGACCGCACGCGCGTCCGCCCTTCTCCGCCACGGACACAGGCACGGCAACAGCCTGTGGGGATACGGCCCGTCACCTCGTTCCCATAATACGGACAGATGGGCCCGAAGCGGCGGAGGCCGGAAAGAGAACCGATGTACGTGACCGAGGGGGCGCAGTGGCGCACGCCGCCTTCTACGATGACATAGCCGGAGGCAGCGAGAAACAGCGACCCCTTGGAGTACTTCCAGGCCGGCGGCGGACAACAGGTCTACCAGCCATGAAACGGGCAACAGGTCTACCGACGGCTTGCTGCGGACAACAGGTCTACCCAGCCATGAAACGGGCAACAGGTCTACCAAGCTGCGGACACCAGGTCTACCCAGGGCATGCTGCGGACACCAGGTCTACCCACGGCTTGCTGCGGACAACAGGTCTACCCAGCTGCGGACAACAGGTCTACCCAGGGCATGAAACGGGCAACAGGTCTACCAAGCTGCGGACACCAGGTCTACCCAGGGCATGCTGCGGACACCAGGTCTACCCACGGCTTGCTGCGGACACCAGGTCTACCCAGCCATGAAACGGGCAACAGGTCTACCAAGCTGCGGACACCAGGTCTACCCAGGGCATGCTGCGGACAACAGGTCTACCCAGCCATGAAACGGGCAACAGGTCTACTCACGGCTTGCTGCGGACAACAGGTCTACCCAGCCATGAAACGGGCAACAGGTCTACCAAGCTGCGGACAACAGGTCTACCCAGGGCATGCTGCGGACACCAGGTCTACCCACTCAATGCTGCGGACAACAGGTCTACCCAGGCATGAATCGGGCAACAGGTCTACCAAGCTCCGGACACCATGTCTACCCACGGCTTGCTGCGGACAACAGGTCTACCCAGCCATGAAACGGGCAACAGGTCTACCAAGCTGCGGACACCAGGTCTACCCAGGGCATGCTGCGGACACCAGGTCTACCCAGCCATGAAACGGGCAACAGGTCTACTCACGGCTTGCTGCGGACAACAGGTCTACCCAGCCATGAAACGGGCAACAGGTCTACCAAGCTGCGGACACCAGGTCTACCCAGGGCATGCTGCGGACACCAGGTCTACCCACTCAATGCTGCGGACAACAGGTCTACCCAGGCATGAATCGGGCAACAGGTCTACCAAGCTCCGGACACCAGGTCTACCCACGGCTTGCTGCGGACAACAGGTCTACCCAGCCATGAAACGGGCAACAGGTCTACCAAGCTGCGGACACCAGGTCTACCCAGGGCATGCTGCGGACACCAGGTCTACCCAGGGCATGAAACGGGCAACAGGTCTACTCACGGCTTGCTGCGGACACCAGGTCTACCCAGCCATGAAACGGGCAACAGGTCTACCAAGCTGCGGACACCAGGTCTACCCAGGGCATGCTGCGGACACCAGGTCTACCCAGCCATGAAACGGGCAACAGGTCTACTCACGGCTTGCTGCGGACACCAGGTCTACCCAGCCATGAAACGGGCAACAGGTCTACCAAGCTGCGGACACCAGGTCTACCCAGGGCATGCTGCGGACACCAGGTCTACCCACGGCTTGCTGCGGACAACAGGTCTACCCAGGCATGAAACGGGCAACAGGTCTACCAAGCTGCGGACACCAGGTCTACCCAGGGCATGCTGCGGACACCAGGTCTACCCACGGCTTGCTGCGGACAACAGGTCTACCAACTCAATGCTGCGGACAACAGGTCTACCCAGCCATGAAACGGGCAACAGGTCTACCAAGCTGCGGACACCAGGTCTACCCACGGCTTGCTGCGGACACCAGGTCTACCCAGCCATGAAACGGGCAACAGGTCTACCAAGCTGCGGACACCAGGTCTACCCAGGGCATGCTGCGGACACCAGGTCTACCCAGCCATGAAACGGGCAACAGGTCTACCAAGCTGCGGACACCAGGTCTACCCAGCCATGAAACGGGCAACAGGTCTACTCACTCAATGCTGCGGACACCAGGTCTACCCAGCCATGAAACGGGCAACAGGTCTACCAACTCAATGCTGCGGACAACAGGTCTACCCAGCCATGAAACGGGCAACAGGTCTACCAAGCTGCGGACACCAGGTCTACCCACGGCTTGCTGCGGACAACAGGTCTACCCAGGCATGAATCGGGCAACAGGTCTACCAAGCTGCGGACACCAGGTCTACCCACGGCTTGCTGCGGACACCAGGTCTACCCAGCCATGAAACGGGCAACAGGTCTACCAAGCTGCGGACACCAGGTCTACCCAGGGCATGCTGCGGACACCAGGCCTACCCAGCCATGAAACGGGCAACAGGTCTACCAAGCTGCGGACAACAGGTCTACCCAGGGCATGCTGCGGACAACAGGTCTACCCAGCCATGAAACGGGCAACAGGTCTACTCACGGCTTGCTGCGGACACCAGGTCTACCCAGCCATGAAACGGGCAACAGGTCTACCAAGCTGCGGACACCAGGTCTACCCAGGGCATGCTGCGGACACCAGGTCTACCCACGGCTTGCTGCGGACACCAGGTCTACCCAGCCATGAAACGGGCAACAGGTCTACCAGGCTGCGGACACCAGGTCTACCCAGGGCATGCTGCGGACACCAGGTCTACCCACGGCTTGCTGCGGACAACAGGTCTACCCAGCCATGAAACGGGCAACAGGTCTACCAAGCTGCGGACACCAGGTCTACCCAGGGCATGCTGCGGACACCAGGTCTACCCAGCCATGAAACGGGCAACAGGTCTACTCACGGCTTGCTGCGGACAACAGGTCTACCCAGCCATGAAACGGGCAACAGGTCTACCAAGCTGCGGACAACAGGTCTACCCAGGGCATGCTGCGGACACCAGGTCTACCCACGGCTTGCTGCGGACAACAGGTCTACCCAGGCATGAATCGGGCAACAGGTCTACCAAGCTCCGGACACCAGGTCTACCCACGGCTTGCTGCGGACAACAGGTCTACCCAGCCATGAAACGGGCAACAGGTCTACCCACTCAATGCTGCGGACAACAGGTCTACCCAGCCATGAAACGGGCAACAGGTCTACCAAGCTGCGGACACCAGGTCTACCCACTCAATGCTGCGGACACCAGGTCTACCCAGCCATGAAACGGGCAACAGGTCTACTCACGGCTTGCAGCGGACAACAGGTCTACCCAGCCATGAAACGGGCAACAGGTCTACCAAGCTGCGGACACCAGGTCTACCCAGGGCATGCTGCGGACACCAGGTCTACCCAGCCATGAAACGGGCAACAGGTCTACTCACGGCTTGCTGCGGACACCAGGTCTACCCAGCCATGAAACAGGCAACAGGTCTACCAAGCTGCGGACACCAGGTCTACCCAGCCATGAAACGGGCAACAGGTCTACCAAGCTGCGGACACCAGGTCTACCCAGGGCATGCTGCGGACACCAGGTCTACCAACTCAATGCTGCGGACAACAGGTCTACCCAGCCATGAAACGGGCAACAGGTCTACCAAGCTGCGGACACCAGGTCTACCCAGGGCATGCTGCGGACACCAGGTCTACCAACTCAATGCTGCGGACACCAGGTCTACCCAGCCATGAAACGGGCAACAGGTCTACCAACTCAATGCTGCGGGCAACAGGTCTACCCAGGCATGAATCGGGCAACAGGTCTACCAAGCTGCGGACACCAGGTCTACCCACGGCTTGCTGCGGACAACAGGTCTACCCAGGCATGAATCGGGCAACAGGTCTACCAAGCTGCGGACACCAGGTCTACCCACGGCTTGCTGCGGACACCAGGTCTACCCAGCCATGAAACGGGCAACAGGTCTACCAAGCTGCGGACACCAGGTCTACCCAGGGCATGCTGCGGACACCAGGTCTACCCAGCCATGAAACGGGCAACAGGTCTACTCACGGCTTGCTGCGGACACCAGGTCTACCCAGCCATGAAACGGGCAACAGGTCTACCAAGCTGCGGACACCAGGTCTACCCAGGGCATGCTGCGGACACCAGGTCTACCCAGCCATGAAACGGGCAACAGGTCTACTCACGGCTTGCTGCGGACACCAGGTCTACCCAGCCATGAAACGGGCAACAGGTCTACCAAGCTGCGGACACCAGGTCTACCCAGGGCATGCTGCGGACACCAGGTCTACCCACGGCTTGCTGCGGACAACAGGTCTACCCAGCCATGAAACGGGCAAGAGGTCTACCAAGCTGCGGACACCAGGTCTACCCAGGGCATGCTGCGGACACCAGGTCTACCCAGCCATGAAACGGGCAACAGGTCTACTCACGGCTTGCTGCGGACAACAGGTCTACCCAGCCATGAAACGGGCAACAGGTCTACCAAGCTGCGGACAACAGGTCTACCCAGGGCATGCTGCGGACACCAGGTCTACCCAGCCATGAAACGGGCAACAGGTCTACTCACGGCTTGCTGCGGACACCAGGTCTACCCAGCCATGAATCGGGCAACAGGTCTACCAAGCTGCGGACAACAGGTCTACCCAGGGCATGCTGCGGACACCAGGTCTACCAACTCAATGCTGCGGACACCAGGTCTACCCAGCCATGAAACGGGCAACAGGTCTACCAAGCTGCGGACACCAGGTCTACCCAGGGTATGTAGCGGACACCAGGTCTACCAACTCAATGCTGCGGACACCAGGTCTACCCAGCCATGAAACGGGCAACAGGTCTACCAAGCTGCGGACACCAGGTCTACCCAGCCATGAAACGGGCAACAGGTCTACCCACTCAATGCTGCGGACAACAGGTCTACCCAGCCATGAAACGGGCAACAGGTCTACCAAGCTGCGGACACCAGGTCTACCCAGGGCATGCTGCGGACAACAGGTCTACCCAGCCATGAAACGGGCAACAGGTCTACTCACGGCTTGCTGCGGACAACAGGTCTACCCAGCCATGAAACGGGCAACAGGTCTACCAAGCTGCGGACACCAGGTCTACCCAGGGCATGCTGCGGACACCAGGTCTACCCAGCCATGAAACGGGCAACAGGTCTACTCACGGCTTGCTGCGGACACCAGGTCTACCCAGCCATGAAACGGGCAACAGGTCTACCAAGCTGCGGACACCAGGTCTACCCACGGCTTGCTGCGGACACCAGGTCTACCCAGCCATGAAACGGGCAACAGGTCTACCAAGCTGCGGACACCAGGTCTACCCAGGGCATGCTGCGGACACCAGGTCTACCCAGCCATGAAACGGGCAACAGGTCTACTCACGGCTTGCTGCGGACACCAGGTCTACCCAGCCATGAAACGGGCAACAGGTCTACCAAGCTGCGGACACCAGGTCTACCCAGGGCATGCTGCGGACACCAGGTCTACCCACTCAATGCTGCGGACAACAGGTCTACCCAGCCATGAAACGGGCAACAGGTCTACCAAGCTGCGGACACCAGGTCTACCCAGGGCATGCTGCGGACACCAGGTCTACCAACTCAATGCTGCGGACAACAGGTCTACCCAGCCATGAAACGGGCAACAGGTCTACCAAGCTGCGGACACCAGGTCTACCCACGGCTTGCTGCGGACACCAGGTCTACCCAGCCATGAAACGGGCAACAGGTCTACCAAGCTGCGGACACCAGGTCTACCCAGGTCATGCTGCGGACACCAGGTCTACCCACGGCTTGCTGCGGACAACAGGTCTACCCACTCCAAGCTGCGGACACCAGGTCTAACTACTCCATTACGCGGACAACAGGTCTACCCACTCCATGCGGCGGACAACATGTCTACCCGCTCCATGCTGCGGACACCAGGTCTGCCCACGCCGTGATGCGGACCACAGGTCTACCTTCGCCATGCTGCACGCAGCCCGGGTCGCACCGGAGCTAGGTAGACCCGGTCGCCGCGGCCGTCGCAGCGCCCTCGCCCTCGACGGCGGACCCACGCCGCCGGTCCCGGAGGCGGGTAGACCTGGTCGCCGCGGCCACGGCGGCCGCCCATCCCGGAGCCCAGTAGACCTGGCCGCCGCGGGACCGGCCAAGTTTCCCGGAGTCGTGTAGACCTGGTCGTCGCGGCCACGGCCGCCGCCGCTGCGCCTTCGCCGGCGACGGCGGTCCCACGCCACCGGCCCCGGAGCCGCGTCGACCTGGCCGCCGCGGGACGGGCCACGTTTCGCGGATCCGGGTAGACGAGGCATCCTTGTACCATCTCGGAGCCGGGGAAACCCCACAGCCTCTTAACGCTCCGGAGCCCAAGTGCTCCAGCAGCCTTGCCCCGCCCGGCAGAATCGATTTCAAGACCAAGACATATTTTCGACAACATTTTATTTCATCATTTCATTTCATTTCTTTTCATTTCATTTTATTATTTTATTTTATTTCGTTTTGTTTTGTTTTGTTTTGTTTTGTTTTGATTTGATTTGATTTGTTTCATTTCCTCTTTGCCTTTTTTGAATGATTGCCTCTTCTATTTACTCGGAAAGAAAATCTTTTCCGGAAAACAAAACTCTTGCCAAATCTTATTTGTGATCCCTTTGGGCCCACAGCCGAGCTGACGGAGGGCCTGTGCCCGGTTCTCGCCCTGCTGACACACTGACCCCCCCAAACGGCGTCCTCCCTACCCCACGCCTCCTCCCCCGTCCCCCAGAGACCCTACCTACAGAGCCCCCCCCCACCACAAAACAGAACCTCACGGGCCGCAGCACAGCCAGGGGAAGCACGTACGTGCAGCGAAACTCGGCCCAAAGCCGCCGCGCCCTGGCACAACTCGCCCTGCCCCTTCCCGCCCCACGGAGGCGGCTGCATCGAGGCGACCGGCGCCGCCGTCGGCAAGCGGGTGGCCGCTTTCGGGCCGGTTCTTCCGCGGAAGGTCTGCAGAGCTCTTGGGGCCTCGGCGCGGGTTTGGGGGGCCGTGAGGGCTCGCTGTCGAGGCGCCCGGGGCCGGCACGAAGCCGCCTGCCCTCTCCCTGTCCCTGCCCCGTCTTCCGCAGCCACCCATTAACGCTGGGGGCGAGCCCGCCCTCCGCCATCAACCTCCCATGCAGCGCTTTCAGACTTTCCCCGCCCCTGCCCATTGTCGGCTGGGGGCGCCCTGCCCCCCGCCGTCAGCCTCCCTGGCAGCGCTTTCAGACTCTCTCGGGCCCCTGCCCATTGTCGGCTGGGGGCGCCCCGCCCCCCGCCCTCAGCCTCCCTGGCAGCGCTTTCAGACTGCCTCGGGCCCTGCCCATTGTCGGTTGGGGGCGCCCCGCCCCCCGCCCTCAGCCTCCCTGGCAGCGCTTTCAGACTGCCTCGGGCCCTGCCCATTGTCGGTTGGGGGCGACCCCGCCCTCCGCCATCAGCCTCCCTGGCAGCGCTTTCAGACTGCCTCGGGCCCTGCCCATTGTCGGTTGGGGGCGACCCCGCCCTCCGCCATCAGCCTCCCTGGCAGCACTTTCAGCCTCTTCCTGCCCCCGCCCACGGTCCCACCGGGCAGTTTACACGGCGGCGGCGGGAGGCTGATGCCGAGGTCGGCAGGCGGAGAGCCTGGTGCACAAGCAGGGATGGCGGCGGGATGATTGGCGCCGTCTGTCCCTGGTCAAAGAAGCTCTCTGTTCAGCTTTCTCGGAGCCTTTTGCTTTGGTGGCGTTCCTTCCTCCTCCGCCCCGGCGCCGCTCAAGCCTGCGGCAGGGCGGCAGCGCGGCGGGTGGGCGGCCGGGGGGAGGGGGGAGGGGGGGGGGAGGGAGGGAGCGCGCGAGCGAGCGAGCGAGCGAGCGCGCTGCAGAAATGAAGCCCGGAGCAGGGCCGCGGTCCATTCGAGCACGGGGAGGGGGCGCGACAACGCTGCCTGCTCCTGTCGGGGAGCGCTTGGGGAAGTGGGGTGCCGGCACCATGACGGCGGAGCGGACAGGGGCCGCGGCTGGGGAAGAGGCCGGCGGAGCTCGCCAGTGGATGCTGGCGCACGGAGCCGGCAGGGACACCTGGGCACGGCTGGGACCGAAAGTCGCCCGCCTTCACGCCCCGCCTTTCGCCGGGGGGAAGAAGACGCGAGAGCAGGGCTGCCTGCTGGGCTGCCAGTGCCCGCGGTCATGCCGGACGTGCAGGCCGACCGCCGAAGGCGTGCTCGCCGCTGCAGAGACGACAAGGGGGCCGCGCGTCCGATGGAAGAGACGGGGCGCCATCGCGCGGCGGCCGGGCTGCAAGGCCGGCCGACGGTAACAGGACTACCACGCCGCGGGTGGCCAGAGACAAAGACCGGCCGAGGGCAACAGGTCTACCCAGCATTATGCCGGCCGGTACCAGGGCCGGCCGAGGGCAACAGGTCTACCCAGCATTAGGCCAGCCGGAAAGACGGCCGGCAGAGGGCAACAGGTCTACCCAGCATTCGGCCGTCAGGTACAAAGGCCGGCCGAGGGCAACAGGTCTACCCAGCATTCGGCCGTCAGGTACAAAGGCCGGCCGAGGGCAACAGGTCTACCCAGCATTAGGCCGCCACGTCCAAAGGCCGGCCGAGGGCAACAGGTCTACCCAGCATTAGGCCGCCACGTCCAAAGGCCGGCCGAGGGCAACAGGTCTACCCAGCATTCGGCCACCACGTACAAAGGCCGGCCGAGGGCAACAGGTCTACCCAGCATTCGGCTGGCCGGTAACACGGCGGGCCGAGGGCAACAGGTCTACCCAGCATTAGGCCGGCCGGTAACACTGCCGGCCGAGGGCAACAGGTCTACCCAGCATTCGGCCGCCACGTCCAAAGGCCGGCCGAGGGCAACAGGTCTACCCAGCATTAGGCCGCCACGTCCAAAGGCCGGCCGAGGGCAACAGGTCTACCCAGCATTCGGCCACCACGTCCAAAGGCCGGCCGAGGGCAACAGGTCTACCCAGCATTAGGCCGGCCGGTAACACGGCCGGCCGAGGGCAACAGGTCTACCCAGCATTAGGCCGCCACGTCCAAAGGCCGGCCGAGGGCAACAGGTCTACCCAGCATTAGGCCGCCACGTCCAAAGGCCGGCCGAGGGCAACAGGTCTACCCAGCATTCGGCCGCCACGTCCAAAGGCCGGCCGAGGGCAACAGGTCTACCCAGCATTAGGCCGCCACGTCCAAAGGCCGGCCGAGGGCAACAGGTCTACCCAGCATTAGGCCGCCACGTCCAAAGGCCGGCCGAGGGCAACAGGTCTACCCAGCATTAGGCCGCCACGTCCAAAGGCCGGCCGAGGGCAACAGGTCTACCCAGCATTAGGCCGGCCGGCAGAGGGCAACAGGTCTACCCAGCATTCGGCCGTCAGGTACAAAGGCCGGCCGAGGGCAACAGGTCTACCCAGCATTCGGCCGCCACGTCCAAAGGCCGGCCGAGGGCAACAGGTCTACCCAGCATTAGGCCGGCCGGTAACACGGCCGGCAGAGGGCAACAGGTCTACTCAGCATTAGGCCGGCCGGTAAAACGGCAGGCCGAGGGCAACAGGTCTACCCAGCATTCGGCCGTCAGGTACAAAGGCCGGCCGAGGGCAACAGGTCTAACCAGCATTAGGCCGCCACGTCCAAAGGCCGGCCGAGGGCAACAGGTCTACCCAGCATTCGGCCGCCACGTACAAAGGCCGGCCGAGGGCAACAGGTCTACCCAGCATTCGGCCGCCACGTCCAAAGGCCGGCCGAGGGCAACAGGTCTACCCAGCATTAGGCCGGCCGGCAGAGGGCAACAGGTCTACCCAGCATTCGGCCGTCAGGTACAAAGGCCGGCCGAGGGCAACAGGTCTACCCAGCATTAGGCCGCCACGTCCAAAGGCCGGCCGAGGGCAACAGGTCTACCCAGCATTAGGCCGGCCGGTAACACGGCCGGCAGAGGGCAACAGGTCTACTCAGCATTAGGCCGGCCGGTAAAACGGCAGGCCGAGGGCAACAGGTCTACCCAGCATTCGGCCGTCAGGTACAAAGGCCGGCCGAGGGCAACAGGTCTACCCAGCACCTGCCAGGACGGCAGGGCGCCGAACCGGGCTCCGCGTGCCACCGTCTTGGCCCCCCAAACGCCGACCAACGACGCTTGTGGATGGGGCGCGATGGGTGCGGCGCGCGGCGCCCCGGGTCCCCGCCGGCACCAGGTCTACCTCGCCGCCTGGAGACGGCAGCAAACGGATCCCCCTCTCACCGCGCGCGCGCGCGGTGAAGGGAAACCCGCCGCCGCCGCTGCCGCCGCCGCCGCCGCCGCCGCTGCCGCCGCCGCCGCCGCCGCCGCCGCCCGCGCACAGCCAAGCCCCCGCACCGCGTGTCGGGCCTGGGACCCGCGCGGAGGGAAGTCGAGGCCGCGCGGCCCGGCGGGGCCTCTCTCTCTCTCTCTCTCTCTGGCTGGCGGCGCGGCACGCGGCCCCCGGGTTCCCGGGTCCCCGCCGGCACCAGGTCTACCTCGCCGCCTGGAGACGGCAGCAGACGGATCCCCCTCTCACCGCGCGCGCGCGCGGTGAAGGGAAACCCGCCGCCGCCGCTGCCGCCGCCGCCGCCGCCGCCGCCGCCCGCGCACAGCCAAGCCCCCGCACCGCGTGTCGGGCCTGGGACCCGCGCGGAGGGAAGTCGAGGCCGCGCGGCCCGGCGGGGCCTCTCTCTCTCTCTCTCTCTGGCTGGCGGCGCGGCACGCGGCCCCCGGGTTCCCGGGTCCCCGCCGGCACCAGGTCTACCTCGCCGCCTGGAGACGGCAGCAAACGGATCCCCCTCTCACCGCGCGCGCGCGCGGTGAAGGGAAACCCGCCGCCGCCGCTGCCGCCGCCGCCGCCGCCGCCCGCGCACAGCCAAGCCCCCGCACCGCGTGTCGGGCCTGGGACCCGCGCGGAGGGAAGTCGAGGCCGCGCGGCCCGGCGGGGCCTCTCTCTCTCTCTCTCTCTCTGGCTGGCGGCGCGGCACGCGGCCC
>NW_028276073.1:2773891-2786391 GCF_052056855.1 Sturnus vulgaris | reverse complement strand
GAGACTTCGCCCGGAGGAGCCGGCCCGCCGGGGGCCCTTTCCGACGCGACCCGAAAAGCCTCATCGATCGGACGGGGACAGAAAGAAAAGCAGCCGCGGGGCAACGGGGAGCCCCCGCGGCCGCGGGTTCCTGGGACAACGGCAACGGAGCAGGGCTCCAACATGCGTGCGAGCGGGACACGTCCCCGAGAGGCCCTCCCTTGGCGCCGCCGAGCCTCCCCGACGCTCCCTAGGCCCCCGACGCCGGCGGGCCGCTTGCAACCTTCGGGATCGATCACGCAGCAGAGGAAGAGAGCGGGGGGTGCCGCCACCCGCCCGCGGGCCGCAAGACAACGGAAAACGGAGCAGCTGCCACCGACCACGCCGCGGGCCACCGGCTTTCGCCCGCCTCGCAGCGATCGGCTTCCCACCCGGAAAAAAAGCCGGGGGGAAGGGCAAGCCACCGCACCAAAAAAAAAACTAAAAAAAAAAGCACGCCATGCGTCGCACGACCCGTGCTAGCCACGGGGGTCACGAGCCAGGGGTGGGGGCGAGAACGCGCCTCTCAACTCCTCCCGTAAAACCCCTCCAACCACCGGACATACGGTCTCTTTTCTCACTCGCCAACACAGCCAGCCCTTCTCTCTCGCCTTTCGCTTTCGCTTCGGTGGCGGCCCGTGACCCTTCGTCAGCGCGCGCTTCTCGGTGCCGCGGCTTAGGGCCGCGAGAGAAAAAGAACGGAGGCCGGGCGGGCACCCCCACACTGCCCCGCACACCGGCACGCTTTAATAAAAAAGAACGGAGCCGCTCGCAAAACCCAGCCCCCGCCGGCAACGGCAACCACGGCAGCCGGGGCAGGCCAGACACCACGGGCCGCCCCGGCACGGTGCCTCGATCGCGCCCGGCCGATACCGAGAAAGGGCGAGGCGCCGCCGCCCCGCCCACGACACACTCTCGGGGGCTCACTCGCTCGCTCGCTCTCTGTTGGGTTGCGGGGTCCGTCCTGGGGGGGGGGACACGGCCGGCCACCGCGGCCGACCGCCGCCCCGGAAAAATTCTGCCCGCTACACGCGGGTCCCCGGCTTAGGGCCGAGGAAGGGGGACGACTTCAACAACACACGGCAGGGCCGGACACTCCCGTCACCGAGCCCCCCTTCGCAGGCAAGCAAGCGAAGCCGAGAGGCGAGGCCACACGCCCCACTGCATGTCCCCCGCTGCCCTTTCGATACGGACACAACTCTGGCAACACAGGTCGGGAGCGGGAAACGAGGCGCAGCCAACCTCGGCCAAGCGAGCCACGCCCGGGGGGCTCTCGGGGAGGGGGGCCAGGGAAAGCCCGGGCAGGCTCAACACAACCCCGGGCCGGCCCCACAGAAATCCAGCCCCGGCTGCCGGCCACCAGCGTGCACCGGGACCGACAGCCGAAGAAATGCCGCACCCGGCGAGCGGGCGGGGCCCCGGCTTAAGGCCGGGCAGAAAAGGGGCGAGGCGCCGCCGCCTCGCCCGCCACCATCCCCGGGGGAGCGAGCAGGCGCCCGGCTCCCCGTTGTCACGAAACCGGCAGCAGCCGGGCCGGAGCGGGACACACTCGCGGCTTTCTCGCCCTCTCTCTGGGCCTTTTTCTCGCTTCTCCCCCGCCTGGAACAACGCAGCCTCGCCTGGGCCGGGGGAGCGCGGTGGCTCTCGGATCGCATCGCTCTCTCTGGGGGCTTTCTCGCTTCTCCCCCGGACTGAACACGCAGCCTCGGCCTGGGCCGGGGAGCGGCTCTCGGATCGCATCGGTCTCTCTGGGGGCTTTCTCGCTTCTCCCCCGACTGAGCACGCAGCCTCGCCTGGGCCGGGGAGCGGCTCTCGGATCGCATCGGTCTCTCTCTCTGGGCTAACCTGTCCCAGTCGAACTGGGTAAGACGGGAAGCCGGACGAAGCCACGCGACTCGCCCCGACATCGGCGGTGTTCTTCTGGCCCTGGCGACCGCACGCGCGTCCGCCCTTCTCCGCCACGGACACAGGCACAGCAACAGCCTGTGGGGATACGGCCCGTCACCTCGTTCCCATAATACGGACAGATGGGCCCGAAGCGGCGGAGGCCGGAAAGAGAACCGATGTACGTGACCGAGGGGGCGCAGTGGCGCACGCCGCCTTCTACGATGACATAGCCGGAGGCAGCGAGAAACAGCGACCCCTTGGAGTACTTCCAGGCCGGCGGCGGACAACAGGTCTACCAGCCATGAAACGGGCAACAGGTCTACCGACGGCTTGCTGCGGACAACAGGTCTACCCAGCCATGAAACGGGCAACAGGTCTACCAAGCTGCGGACACCAGGTCTACCCAGGGCATGCTGCGGACACCAGGTCTACCCACGGCTTGCTGCGGACAACAGGTCTACCCAGCTGCGGACAACAGGTCTACCCAGGGCATGAAACGGGCAACAGGTCTACCAAGCTGCGGACACCAGGTCTACCCAGGGCATGCTGCGGACACCAGGTCTACCCACGGCTTGCTGCGGACAACAGGTCTACCCAGC
Organism: Sturnus vulgaris; assembly: GCF_052056855.1. NCBI lineage: Eukaryota > Metazoa > Chordata > Aves > Passeriformes > Sturnidae > Sturnus > Sturnus vulgaris. The sequence goes on along the minus strand of NW_028276073.1, from coordinate 2,783,887 downwards.
CATGAAACGGGCAACAGGTCTACCAAGCTGCGGACACCAGGTCTACCCAGGGCATGCTGCGGACACCAGGTCTACCCACGGCTTGCTGCGGACACCAGGTCTACCCAGCCATGAAACGGGCAACAGGTCTACCAAGCTGCGGACACCAGGTCTACCCAGGGCATGCTGCGGACACCAGGTCTACCCACGGCTTGCTGCGGACAACAGGTCTACCCAGCCATGAAACGGGCAACAGGTCTACCAAGCTGCGGACACCAGGTCTACCCAGGGCATGCTGCGGACACCAGGTCTACCCAGCCATGAAACGGGCAACAGGTCTACTCACGGCTTGCTGCGGACAACAGGTCTACCCAGCCATGAAACGGGCAACAGGTCTACCAAGCTGCGGACAACAGGTCTACCCAGGGCATGCTGCGGACACCAGGTCTACCCACTCAATGCTGCGGACAACAGGTCTACCCAGGCATGAATCGGGCAACAGGTCTACCAAGCTCCGGACACCAGGTCTACCCACGGCTTGCTGCGGACAACAGGTCTACCCAGCCATGAAACGGGCAACAGGTCTACCAAGCTGCGGACAACAGGTCTACCCAGGGCATGCTGCGGACACCAGGTCTACCCACTCAATGCTGCGGACAACAGGTCTACCCAGGCATGAATCGGGCAACAGGTCTACCAAGCTCCGGACACCAGGTCTACCCACGGCTTGCTGCGGACACCAGGTCTACCCAGCCATGAAACGGGCAACAGGTCTACCAAGCTGCGGACACCAGGTCTACCCAGGGCATGCTGCGGACACCAGGTCTACCCACGGCTTGCTGCGGACACCAGGTCTACCCAGCCATGAAACGGGCAACAGGTCTACCAAGCTGCGGACACCAGGTCTACCCAGGGCATGCTGCGGACACCAGGTCTACCCACGGCTTGCTGCGGACACCAGGTCTACCCAGCCATGAAACGGGCAACAGGTCTACCAAGCTGCGGACACCAGGTCTACCCAGGGCATGCTGCGGACACCAGGTCTACCCACGGCTTGCTGCGGACAACAGGTCTACCCAGCTGCGGACAACAGGTCTACCCAGGGCATGAAACGGGCAACAGGTCTACCAAGCTGCGGACACCAGGTCTACCCAGGGCATGCTGCGGACACCAGGTCTACCCACGGCTTGCTGCGGACAACAGGTCTACCCAGCCATGAAACGGGCAACAGGTCTACCAAGCTGCGGACACCAGGTCTACCCAGGGCATGCTGCGGACACCAGGTCTACCCACGGCTTGCTGCGGACACCAGGTCTACCCAGCCATGAAACGGGCAACAGGTCTACCAAGCTGCGGACACCAGGTCTACCCAGGGCATGCTGCGGACACCAGGTCTACCCACGGCTTGCTGCGGACAACAGGTCTACCCAGCCATGAAACGGGCAACAGGTCTACCAAGCTGCGGACACCAGGTCTACCCAGGGCATGCTGCGGACACCAGGTCTACCCAGCCATGAAACGGGCAACAGGTCTACTCACGGCTTGCTGCGGACAACAGGTCTACCCAGCCATGAAACGGGCAACAGGTCTACCAAGCTGCGGACAACAGGTCTACCCAGGGCATGCTGCGGACACCAGGTCTACCCACTCAATGCTGCGGACAACAGGTCTACCCAGGCATGAATCGGGCAACAGGTCTACCAAGCTCCGGACACCAGGTCTACCCACGGCTTGCTGCGGACACCAGGTCTACCCAGCCATGAAACGGGCAACAGGTCTACCAAGCTGCGGACACCAGGTCTACCCAGGGCATGCTGCGGACACCAGGTCTACCCACTCAATGCTGCGGACAACAGGTCTACCCAGGCATGAATCGGGCAACAGGTCTACCAAGCTGCGGACACCAGGTCTACCCACGGCTTGCTGCGGACACCAGGTCTACCCAGCCATGAAACGGGCAACAGGTCTACCAAGCTGCGGACACCAGGTCTACCCAGGGCATGCTGCGGACACCAGGTCTACCCACGGCTTGCTGCGGACACCAGGTCTACCCAGCCATGAAACGGGCAACAGGTCTACCAAGCTGCGGACACCAGGTCTACCCAGGGCATGCTGCGGACACCAGGTCTACCCACGGCTTGCTGCGGACACCAGGTCTACCCAGCCATGAAACGGGCAACAGGTCTACCAAGCTGCGGACACCAGGTCTACCCAGGGCATGCTGCGGACACCAGGTCTACCCAGCCATGAAACGGGCAACAGGTCTACTCACGGCTTGCTGCGGACAACAGGTCTACCCAGCCATGAAACGGGCAACAGGTCTACCAAGCTGCGGACAACAGGTCTACCCAGGGCATGCTGCGGACACCAGGTCTACCCACTCAATGCTGCGGACAACAGGTCTACCCAGGCATGAATCGGGCAACAGGTCTACCAAGCTCCGGACACCAGGTCTACCCACGGCTTGCTGCGGACAACAGGTCTACCCAGCCATGAAACGGGCAACAGGTCTACCAAGCTGCGGACACCAGGTCTACCCAGGGCATGCTGCGGACACCAGGTCTACCCAGCCATGAAACGGGCAACAGGTCTACTCACGGCTTGCTGCGGACACCAGGTCTACCCAGCCATGAAACGGGCAACAGGTCTACCAAGCTGCGGACACCAGGTCTACCCAGGGCATGCTGCGGACACCAGGTCTACCCACTCAATGCTGCGGACAACAGGTCTACCCAGGCATGAATCGGGCAACAGGTCTACCAAGCTCCGGACACCAGGTCTACCCACGGCTTGCTGCAGACAACAGGTCTACCCAGCCATGAAACGGGCAACAGGTCTACCAAGCTGCGGACACCAGGTCTACCCAGGGCATGCTGCGGACACCAGGTCTACCCACGGCTTGCTGCGGACACCAGGTCTACCCAGCCATGAAACGGGCAACAGGTCTACCAAGCTGCGGACACCAGGTCTACCCAGGGCATGCTGCGGACAACAGGTCTACCCAGCCATGAAACGGGCAACAGGTCTACTCACGGCTTGCTGCGGACAACAGGTCTACCCAGCCATGAAACGGGCAACAGGTCTACCAAGCTGCGGACAACAGGTCTACCCAGGGCATGCTGCGGACACCAGGTCTACCCACTCAATGCTGCGGACAACAGGTCTACCCAGGCATGAATCGGGCAACAGGTCTACCAAGCTCCGGACACCATGTCTACCCACGGCTTGCTGCGGACAACAGGTCTACCCAGCCATGAAACGGGCAACAGGTCTACCAAGCTGCGGACACCAGGTCTACCCAGGGCATGCTGCGGACACCAGGTCTACCCAGCCATGAAACGGGCAACAGGTCTACTCACGGCTTGCTGCGGACAACAGGTCTACCCAGCCATGAAACGGGCAACAGGTCTACCAAGCTGCGGACACCAGGTCTACCCAGGGCATGCTGCGGACACCAGGTCTACCCACGGCTTGCTGCGGACAACAGGTCTACCCAGCCATGAAACGGGCAACAGGTCTACCAAGCTGCGGACACCAGGTCTACCCACGGCTTGCTGCGGACACCAGGTCTACCCAGCCATGAAACGGGCAACAGGTCTACCAAGCTGCGGACACCAGGTCTACCCAGGGCATGCTGCGGACACCAGGTCTACCCAGCCATGAAACGGGCAACAGGTCTACCAAGCTGCGGACACCAGGTCTACCCAGCCATGAAACGGGCAACAGGTCTACTCACTCAATGCTGCGGACACCAGGTCTACCCAGCCATGAAACGGGCAACAGGTCTACCAACTCAATGCTGCGGACAACAGGTCTACCCAGCCATGAAACGGGCAACAGGTCTACCAAGCTGCGGACACCAGGTCTACCCACGGCTTGCTGCGGACAACAGGTCTACCCAGGCATGAATCGGGCAACAGGTCTACCAAGCTGCGGACACCAGGTCTACCCACGGCTTGCTGCGGACACCAGGTCTACCCAGCCATGAAACGGGCAACAGGTCTACCAAGCTGCGGACACCAGGTCTACCCAGGGCATGCTGCGGACACCAGGCCTACCCAGCCATGAAACGGGCAACAGGTCTACCAAGCTGCGGACAACAGGTCTACCCAGGGCATGCTGCGGACAACAGGTCTACCCAGCCATGAAACGGGCAACAGGTCTACTCACGGCTTGCTGCGGACACCAGGTCTACCCAGCCATGAAACGGGCAACAGGTCTACCAAGCTGCGGACACCAGGTCTACCCAGGGCATGCTGCGGACACCAGGTCTACCCACGGCTTGCTGCGGACACCAGGTCTACCCAGCCATGAAACGGGCAACAGGTCTACCAGGCTGCGGACACCAGGTCTACCCAGGGCATGCTGCGGACACCAGGTCTACCCACGGCTTGCTGCGGACAACAGGTCTACCCAGCCATGAAACGGGCAACAGGTCTACCAAGCTGCGGACACCAGGTCTACCCAGGGCATGCTGCGGACACCAGGTCTACCCAGCCATGAAACGGGCAACAGGTCTACTCACGGCTTGCTGCGGACAACAGGTCTACCCAGCCATGAAACGGGCAACAGGTCTACCAAGCTGCGGACAACAGGTCTACCCAGGGCATGCTGCGGACACCAGGTCTACCCACGGCTTGCTGCGGACAACAGGTCTACCCAGGCATGAATCGGGCAACAGGTCTACCAAGCTCCGGACACCAGGTCTACCCACGGCTTGCTGCGGACAACAGGTCTACCCAGCCATGAAACGGGCAACAGGTCTACCCACTCAATGCTGCGGACAACAGGTCTACCCAGCCATGAAACGGGCAACAGGTCTACCAAGCTGCGGACACCAGGTCTACCCACTCAATGCTGCGGACACCAGGTCTACCCAGCCATGAAACGGGCAACAGGTCTACTCACGGCTTGCAGCGGACAACAGGTCTACCCAGCCATGAAACGGGCAACAGGTCTACCAAGCTGCGGACACCAGGTCTACCCAGGGCATGCTGCGGACACCAGGTCTACCCAGCCATGAAACGGGCAACAGGTCTACTCACGGCTTGCTGCGGACACCAGGTCTACCCAGCCATGAAACAGGCAACAGGTCTACCAAGCTGCGGACACCAGGTCTACCCAGCCATGAAACGGGCAACAGGTCTACCAAGCTGCGGACACCAGGTCTACCCAGGGCATGCTGCGGACACCAGGTCTACCAACTCAATGCTGCGGACAACAGGTCTACCCAGCCATGAAACGGGCAACAGGTCTACCAAGCTGCGGACACCAGGTCTACCCAGGGCATGCTGCGGACACCAGGTCTACCAACTCAATGCTGCGGACACCAGGTCTACCCAGCCATGAAACGGGCAACAGGTCTACCAACTCAATGCTGCGGGCAACAGGTCTACCCAGGCATGAATCGGGCAACAGGTCTACCAAGCTGCGGACACCAGGTCTACCCACGGCTTGCTGCGGACAACAGGTCTACCCAGGCATGAATCGGGCAACAGGTCTACCAAGCTGCGGACACCAGGTCTACCCACGGCTTGCTGCGGACACCAGGTCTACCCAGCCATGAAACGGGCAACAGGTCTACCAAGCTGCGGACACCAGGTCTACCCAGGGCATGCTGCGGACACCAGGTCTACCCAGCCATGAAACGGGCAACAGGTCTACTCACGGCTTGCTGCGGACACCAGGTCTACCCAGCCATGAAACGGGCAACAGGTCTACCAAGCTGCGGACACCAGGTCTACCCAGGGCATGCTGCGGACACCAGGTCTACCCAGCCATGAAACGGGCAACAGGTCTACTCACGGCTTGCTGCGGACACCAGGTCTACCCAGCCATGAAACGGGCAACAGGTCTACCAAGCTGCGGACACCAGGTCTACCCAGGGCATGCTGCGGACACCAGGTCTACCCACGGCTTGCTGCGGACAACAGGTCTACCCAGCCATGAAACGGGCAAGAGGTCTACCAAGCTGCGGACACCAGGTCTACCCAGGGCATGCTGCGGACACCAGGTCTACCCAGCCATGAAACGGGCAACAGGTCTACTCACGGCTTGCTGCGGACAACAGGTCTACCCAGCCATGAAACGGGCAACAGGTCTACCAAGCTGCGGACAACAGGTCTACCCAGGGCATGCTGCGGACACCAGGTCTACCCAGCCATGAAACGGGCAACAGGTCTACTCACGGCTTGCTGCGGACACCAGGTCTACCCAGCCATGAATCGGGCAACAGGTCTACCAAGCTGCGGACAACAGGTCTACCCAGGGCATGCTGCGGACACCAGGTCTACCAACTCAATGCTGCGGACACCAGGTCTACCCAGCCATGAAACGGGCAACAGGTCTACCAAGCTGCGGACACCAGGTCTACCCAGGGTATGTAGCGGACACCAGGTCTACCAACTCAATGCTGCGGACACCAGGTCTACCCAGCCATGAAACGGGCAACAGGTCTACCAAGCTGCGGACACCAGGTCTACCCAGCCATGAAACGGGCAACAGGTCTACCCACTCAATGCTGCGGACAACAGGTCTACCCAGCCATGAAACGGGCAACAGGTCTACCAAGCTGCGGACACCAGGTCTACCCAGGGCATGCTGCGGACAACAGGTCTACCCAGCCATGAAACGGGCAACAGGTCTACTCACGGCTTGCTGCGGACAACAGGTCTACCCAGCCATGAAACGGGCAACAGGTCTACCAAGCTGCGGACACCAGGTCTACCCAGGGCATGCTGCGGACACCAGGTCTACCCAGCCATGAAACCGGCAACAGGTCTACTCACGGCTTGCTGCGGACACCAGGTCTACCCAGCCATGAAACGGGCAACAGGTCTACCAAGCTGCGGACACCAGGTCTACCCACGGCTTGCTGCGGACACCAGGTCTACCCAGCCATGAAACGGGCAACAGGTCTACCAAGCTGCGGACACCAGGTCTACCCAGGGCATGCTGCGGACACCAGGTCTACCCAGCCATGAAACGGGCAACAGGTCTACTCACGGCTTGCTGCGGACACCAGGTCTACCCAGCCATGAAACGGGCAACAGGTCTACCAAGCTGCGGACACCAGGTCTACCCAGGGCATGCTGCGGACACCAGGTCTACCCACTCAATGCTGCGGACAACAGGTCTACCCAGCCATGAAACGGGCAACAGGTCTACCAAGCTGCGGACACCAGGTCTACCCAGGGCATGCTGCGGACACCAGGTCTACCAACTCAATGCTGCGGACAACAGGTCTACCCAGCCATGAAACGGGCAACAGGTCTACCAAGCTGCGGACACCAGGTCTACCCACGGCTTGCTGCGGACACCAGGTCTACCCAGCCATGAAACGGGCAACAGGTCTACCAAGCTGCGGACACCAGGTCTACCCAGGTCATGCTGCGGACACCAGGTCTACCCACGGCTTGCTGCGGACAACAGGTCTACCCACTCCAAGCTGCGGACACCAGGTCTAACTACTCCATTACGCGGACAACAGGTCTACCCACTCCATGCGGCGGACAACATGTCTACCCGCTCCATGCTGCGGACACCAGGTCTGCCCACGCCGTGATGCGGACCACAGGTCTACCTTCGCCATGCTGCACGCAGCCCGGGTCGCACCGGAGCTAGGTAGACCCGGTCGCCGCGGCCGTCGCAGCGCCCTCGCCCTCGACGGCGGACCCACGCCGCCGGTCCCGGAGGCGGGTAGACCTGGTCGCCGCGGCCACGGCGGCCGCCCATCCCGGAGCCCAGTAGACCTGGCCGCCGCGGGACCGGCCAAGTTTCCCGGAGTCGTGTAGACCTGGTCGTCGCGGCCACGGCCGCCGCCGCTGCGCCTTCGCCGGCGACGGCGGTCCCACGCCACCGGCCCCGGAGCCGCGTCGACCTGGCCGCCGCGGGACGGGCCACGTTTCGCGGATCCGGGTAGACGAGGCATCCTTGTACCATCTCGGAGCCGGGGAAACCCCACAGCCTCTTAACGCTCCGGAGCCCAAGTGCTCCAGCAGCCTTGCCCCGCCCGGCAGAATCGATTTCAAGACCAAGACATATTTTCGACAACATTTTATTTCATCATTTCATTTCATTTCTTTTCATTTCATTTTATTATTTTATTTTATTTCGTTTTGTTTTGTTTTGTTTTGTTTTGTTTTGATTTGATTTGATTTGTTTCATTTCCTCTTTGCCTTTTTTGAATGATTGCCTCTTCTATTTACTCGGAAAGAAAATCTTTTCCGGAAAACAAAACTCTTGCCAAATCTTATTTGTGATCCCTTTGGGCCCACAGCCGAGCTGACGGAGGGCCTGTGCCCGGTTCTCGCCCTGCTGACACACTGACCCCCCCAAACGGCGTCCTCCCTACCCCACGCCTCCTCCCCCGTCCCCCAGAGACCCTACCTACAGAGCCCCCCCCCACCACAAAACAGAACCTCACGGGCCGCAGCACAGCCAGGGGAAGCACGTACGTGCAGCGAAACTCGGCCCAAAGCCGCCGCGCCCTGGCACAACTCGCCCTGCCCCTTCCCGCCCCACGGAGGCGGCTGCATCGAGGCGACCGGCGCCGCCGTCGGCAAGCGGGTGGCCGCTTTCGGGCCGGTTCTTCCGCGGAAGGTCTGCAGAGCTCTTGGGGCCTCGGCGCGGGTTTGGGGGGCCGTGAGGGCTCGCTGTCGAGGCGCCCGGGGCCGGCACGAAGCCGCCTGCCCTCTCCCTGTCCCTGCCCCGTCTTCCGCAGCCACCCATTAACGCTGGGGGCGAGCCCGCCCTCCGCCATCAACCTCCCATGCAGCGCTTTCAGACTTTCCCCGCCCCTGCCCATTGTCGGCTGGGGGCGCCCTGCCCCCCGCCGTCAGCCTCCCTGGCAGCGCTTTCAGACTCTCTCGGGCCCCTGCCCATTGTCGGCTGGGGGCGCCCCGCCCCCCGCCCTCAGCCTCCCTGGCAGCGCTTTCAGACTGCCTCGGGCCCTGCCCATTGTCGGTTGGGGGCGCCCCGCCCCCCGCCCTCAGCCTCCCTGGCAGCGCTTTCAGACTGCCTCGGGCCCTGCCCATTGTCGGTTGGGGGCGACCCCGCCCTCCGCCATCAGCCTCCCTGGCAGCGCTTTCAGACTGCCTCGGGCCCTGCCCATTGTCGGTTGGGGGCGACCCCGCCCTCCGCCATCAGCCTCCCTGGCAGCACTTTCAGCCTCTTCCTGCCCCCGCCCACGGTCCCACCGGGCAGTTTACACGGCGGCGGCGGGAGGCTGATGCCGAGGTCGGCAGGCGGAGAGCCTGGTGCACAAGCAGGGATGGCGGCGGGATGATTGGCGCCGTCTGTCCCTGGTCAAAGAAGCTCTCTGTTCAGCTTTCTCGGAGCCTTTTGCTTTGGTGGCGTTCCTTCCTCCTCCGCCCCGGCGCCGCTCAAGCCTGCGGCAGGGCGGCAGCGCGGCGGGTGGGCGGCCGGGGGGAGGGGGGAGGGGGGGGGGAGGGAGGGAGCGCGCGAGCGAGCGAGCGAGCGAGCGCGCTGCAGAAATGAAGCCCGGAGCAGGGCCGCGGTCCATTCGAGCACGGGGAGGGGGCGCGACAACGCTGCCTGCTCCTGTCGGGGAGCGCTTGGGGAAGTGGGGTGCCGGCACCATGACGGCGGAGCGGACAGGGGCCGCGGCTGGGGAAGAGGCCGGCGGAGCTCGCCAGTGGATGCTGGCGCACGGAGCCGGCAGGGACACCTGGGCACGGCTGGGACCGAAAGTCGCCCGCCTTCACGCCCCGCCTTTCGCCGGGGGGAAGAAGACGCGAGAGCAGGGCTGCCTGCTGGGCTGCCAGTGCCCGCGGTCATGCCGGACGTGCAGGCCGACCGCCGAAGGCGTGCTCGCCGCTGCAGAGACGACAAGGGGGCCGCGCGTCCGATGGAAGAGACGGGGCGCCATCGCGCGGCGGCCGGGCTGCAAGGCCGGCCGACGGTAACAGGACTACCACGCCGCGGGTGGCCAGAGACAAAGACCGGCCGAGGGCAACAGGTCTACCCAGCATTATGCCGGCCGGTACCAGGGCCGGC
>NW_028276073.1:2763891-2766391 GCF_052056855.1 Sturnus vulgaris | reverse complement strand
TCTCGGCCTCGCGCGCGCGGCAGCACGGCACGGTACCCCCGCGGTACCCACCCGCAGACAGCCGCCCGCACGGGGGGGAGAGCCCGGGGGCGAGGCCCGCGCCTCGCCTCCCTCTCGGCCCTCTCGCTCTCTCGTCTCTCTCGCACGGCCCACGGCGGCGTCTTCGACGCCGACTCTCGCTCTCCCCGGCCACCGCCACCGCACCGCGGCACGGCCCCGGCAAGGACGAGCTCCGCCCCAGCGGCTCGTTCCGGGAGCGGGGAGCTACGGAGCGCTCCCCGAGTCTGCATTTAGGGGGACGAAGGCCCTGCGCGGCGACGACGACGACGACGTCGACGTCGACCGCGGGCAACGGGCCTGCGAGGCAACCCCAGCCGCGCCGCCGGGGTGGCCCCCCCGGACGGCGATTGATCGTCAAGCGACGCTCAGACAGGCGTAGCCCCGGGAGGAACCCGGGGCCGCAAGTGCGTTCGAAGTGTCGATGATCAATGTGTCCTGCAATTCACATTAATTCTCGCAGCTAGCTGCGTTCTTCATCGACGCACGAGCCGAGTGATCCACCGCTAAGAGTTGTCTGGCTTTCGGGACCGCTCGCGTGAAGCGGCCCCTTTTCTGTTTCTGCAGGGACGCGCGCGCCCCCGCGCGCCCCGCTTCGACCGTACGAGCACACACAAACGGAGGAGGAGGAGGAGAAAGCGCGGGGCAAAAAAGAGAAACCCCGCGCAACGCTCCGAAGGTCGGCCAAAGAAAGGCGGAGGGGCCCGCGCCCCCGACCGCCTCCCCCCGCGAGGGGAGACGCCGCCTCGCGTGCCGTCCTTCGGAGGCGGCCCAGGCGCCCGGGCTCGGCCCGACCTCCGCGCGGAGGGGCTTGTGCGGCAACGCGCCGGACCGCGGGGGGCACGGTGGCCCGCCCGGCCTCTCGATCACGGGACGACTACGCGTTCGCGGGCCGGGGGCGCGACCGCCGGCCCCCGCCGCTCCCGGCTCACTCCCTGGCTTCTCCTTTTCACCGCTCCGCCGACTCGCGGAACGCCGCCGCGCCAAAACGCGGGGGCCGGCTCTCCCGCCAGCGGCCCCTGAACGTCGCCCGAAACGCCACGCGGCGGCGGGACCGTTCCGCCGGCGCAACCCCTGGCGCGGGACCGCTTGCCCGCCGGAAGGCGAACGCCCGGCGGGCCGCGCTCCGCCACCGGCGCCGGAGGCGGGACGCCGCCGAGACCCGAGCCGGCATCGCGGAGCGCCCGAGGTCTGCCGCTCGGCAAAACCCCTCCGCCACCCGCGGCCGCACTCCCGGGACCGCCGCCGCTTCGCACCGCCGAGCTGCCCTTCCGCGAGCACGCGCCCAGCGGGCAGGCGTACCGCGGCTGAGCCGGGGGGCACCGCCCGCTCCCCTCGTTTCCACTCGGGGACCGGACGGGGAAGCGCCCCCGCGGCCGCCCCGCACGCCTCCCCTTTTTTTTGGCCCACACGCGGCCGGGAAGGGCGACGGGGAAGCGGACGGGCGGGGCCCGGGCCGGGACGGCCGCCGGTGAAGGCGGGCGCCTCGCGGCCGACCGTCCCCCCCCCCCGGGGGGGGCGGGGACACTCGCCGAGCGGCGACGCCGCCGCTCGGCACGGGGTCGCCCGCGCCCGCCGGACCTCCGGCGATGGAGGAGCCGGCCGAGCGCTGCGCCCCAACGGGCGGGGACAGCGCTCCGAGTCAGGGGTGGCCGGCGGCCGGCGCCGCCGCGGTGCGGTTCGAGGCGACAAGGCCGTCGAGGCGAGAGGCGCGCGGTCGCGCCTGACGCGGCGCCGCCCGCGAGCCCGCGGCGGCGGCTAAGGAGAAAGAGCGAGAGAGCGCGGCGGGCCCCGGCGGCCGCAACCCCGCAGCTGAGGTAGGTAAGGCAGAGAGCGCGCGCCCTCTGCCGGCGTCGCCCCGCATCGCAGAGGCCAGCGGGGTCGGCCCCCCGCGGCCGATCGCGCGCCGCGGCCTCTCCGCCGAGACCGGGCCGCAGAGAGGGGGGGGGCAGGGCGCCCCTTCCCCGGCCCGGCACGGGTGGCCCCCGCGCGCGGGCAAGCGCGGCGGGACGCCGACGACGGCGAGCGCGGCCGGTCGCGACGGACACGCCACCGCAGGGGATCGGCGGGAGTAGCTCCCCACCCCTCGATGGCGCCCCGCGCCGCCACCGCCCGACACCCGCTGCCGCCGCCGCCACCGCCGCCGCCGCCGCGGCGGGGCCGTGCCGGGCCGCCCGAGTCTTTAAACCTCCGCCCGGCTCGGCGGCCCTTTCGGCCCCCAACAGGCGTTTGACGACGCCGAGGGAAACCGGCAGGAGACCGCCGAGGCGCGAAGCGCTAGGTACCTGGCCCTGGGGTGAGGGAAACGACCTGCATGGCCCCGCCGGGGTGCCTCCCCCGCTGCCACCCTCGGGGGAGCGTCCACCGGCGGGGGCGCGCCCGACGTCCGCTGCCATCACCGCGGCAATCCTTCTCGGGGCCCGGGGTTTCCCTCAGTAGCCCG
>NW_028276073.1:2741391-2758891 GCF_052056855.1 Sturnus vulgaris | reverse complement strand
CGCGGCCGACCGCCGCCCCGGAAAAATTCTGCCCGCTACACGCGGGTCCCCGGCTTAGGGCCGAGGAAGGGGGACGACTTCAACAACACACGGCAGGGCCGGACACTCCCGTCACCGAGCCCCCCTTCGCAGGCAAGCAAGCGAAGCCGAGAGGCGAGGCCACACGCCCCACTGCATGTCCCCCGCTGCCCTTTCGATACGGACACAACTCTGGCAACACAGGTCGGGAGCGGGAAACGAGGCGCAGCCAACCTCGGCCAAGCGAGCCACGCCCGGGGGGCTCTCGGGGAGGGGGGCCAGGGAAAGCCCGGGCAGGCTCAACACAACCCCGGGCCGGCCCCACAGAAATCCAGCCCCGGCTGCCGGCCACCAGCGTGCACCGGGACCGACAGCCGAAGAAATGCCGCACCCGGCGAGCGGGCGGGGCCCCGGCTTAAGGCCGGGCAGAAAAGGGGCGAGGCGCCGCCGCCTCGCCCGCCACCATCCCCGGGGGAGCGAGCAGGCGCCCGGCTCCCCGTTGTCACGAAACCGGCAGCAGCCGGGCCGGAGCGGGACACACTCGCGGCTTTCTCGCCCTCTCTCTGGGCCTTTTTCTCGCTTCTCCCCCGCCTGGAACAACGCAGCCTCGCCTGGGCCGGGGGAGCGCGGTGGCTCTCGGATCGCATCGCTCTCTCTGGGGGCTTTCTCGCTTCTCCCCCGGACTGAACACGCAGCCTCGGCCTGGGCCGGGGAGCGGCTCTCGGATCGCATCGGTCTCTCTGGGGGCTTTCTCGCTTCTCCCCCGACTGAGCACGCAGCCTCGCCTGGGCCGGGGAGCGGCTCTCGGATCGCATCGGTCTCTCTCTCTGGGCTAACCTGTCCCAGTCGAACTGGGTAAGACGGGAAGCCGGACGAAGCCACGCGACTCGCCCCGACATCGGCGGTGTTCTTCTGGCCCTGGCGACCGCACGCGCGTCCGCCCTTCTCCGCCACGGACACAGGCACGGCAACAGCCTGTGGGGATACGGCCCGTCACCTCGTTCCCATAATACGGACAGATGGGCCCGAAGCGGCGGAGGCCGGAAAGAGAACCGATGTACGTGACCGAGGGGGTGCAGTGGCGCACGCCGCCTTCTACGATGACATAGCCGGAGGCAGCGAGAAACAGCGACCCCTTGGAGTACTTCCAGGCCGGCGGCGGACAACAGGTCTACCAGCCATGAAACGGGCAACAGGTCTACCGACGGCTTGCTGCGGACAACAGGTCTACCCAGCCATGAAACGGGCAACAGGTCTACCAAGCTGCGGACACCAGGTCTACCCAGGGCATGCTGCGGACACCAGGTCTACCCACGGCTTGCTGCGGACAACAGGTCTACCCAGCTGCGGACAACAGGTCTACCCAGGGCATGAAACGGGCAACAGGTCTACCAAGCTGCGGACACCAGGTCTACCCAGGGCATGCTGCGGACACCAGGTCTACCCACGGCTTGCTGCGGACAACAGGTCTACCCAGCCATGAAACGGGCAACAGGTCTACCAAGCTGCGGACACCAGGTCTACCCAGGGCATGCTGCGGACACCAGGTCTACCCACGGCTTGCTGCGGACACCAGGTCTACCCAGCCATGAAACGGGCAACAGGTCTACCAAGCTGCGGACACCAGGTCTACCCAGGGCATGCTGCGGACACCAGGTCTACCCACGGCTTGCTGCGGACAACAGGTCTACCCAGCCATGAAACGGGCAACAGGTCTACCAAGCTGCGGACACCAGGTCTACCCAGGGCATGCTGCGGACACCAGGTCTACCCAGCCATGAAACGGGCAACAGGTCTACTCACGGCTTGCTGCGGACAACAGGTCTACCCAGCCATGAAACGGGCAACAGGTCTACCAAGCTGCGGACAACAGGTCTACCCAGGGCATGCTGCGGACACCAGGTCTACCCACTCAATGCTGCGGACAACAGGTCTACCCAGGCATGAATCGGGCAACAGGTCTACCAAGCTGCGGACACCAGGTCTACCCACGGCTTGCTGCGGACAACAGGTCTACCCAGCCATGAAACGGGCAACAGGTCTACCAAGCTGCGGACAACAGGTCTACCCAGGGCATGCTGCGGACACCAGGTCTACCCACTCAATGCTGCGGACAACAGGTCTACCCAGGCATGAATCGGGCAACAGGTCTACCAAGCTCCGGACACCAGGTCTACCCACGGCTTGCTGCGGACACCAGGTCTACCCAGCCATGAAACGGGCAACAGGTCTACCAAGCTGCGGACACCAGGTCTACCCAGGGCATGCTGCGGACACCAGGTCTACCCACGGCTTGCTGCGGACACCAGGTCTACCCAGCCATGAAACGGGCAACAGGTCTACCAAGCTGCGGACACCAGGTCTACCCAGGGCATGCTGCGGACACCAGGTCTACCCACGGCTTGCTGCGGACACCAGGTCTACCCAGCCATGAAACGGGCAACAGGTCTACCAAGCTGCGGACACCAGGTCTACCCAGGGCATGCTGCGGACACCAGGTCTACCCACGGCTTGCTGCGGACAACAGGTCTACCCAGCTGCGGACACCAGGTCTACCCAGGGCATGAAACGGGCAACAGGTCTACCAAGCTGCGGACACCAGGTCTACCCAGGGCATGCTGCGGACACCAGGTCTACCCACGGCTTGCTGCGGACAACAGGTCTACCCAGCCATGAAACGGGCAACAGGTCTACCAAGCTGCGGACACCAGGTCTACCCAGGGCATGCTGCGGACACCAGGTCTACCCACGGCTTGCTGCGGACACCAGGTCTACCCAGCCATGAAACGGGCAACAGGTCTACCAAGCTGCGGACACCAGGTCTACCCAGGGCATGCTGCGGACACCAGGTCTACCCACGGCTTGCTGCGGACAACAGGTCTACCCAGCCATGAAACGGGCAACAGGTCTACCAAGCTGCGGACACCAGGTCTACCCAGGGCATGCTGCGGACACCAGGTCTACCCAGCCATGAAACGGGCAACAGGTCTACTCACGGCTTGCTGCGGACAACAGGTCTACCCAGCCATGAAACGGGCAACAGGTCTACCAAGCTGCGGACACCAGGTCTACCCAGGGCATGCTGCGGACACCAGGTCTACCCAGCCATGAAACGGGCAACAGGTCTACTCACGGCTTGCTGCGGACAACAGGTCTACCCAGCCATGAAACGGGCAACAGGTCTACCAAGCTGCGGACACCAGGTCTACCCAGGGCATGCTGCGGACACCAGGTCTACCCACTCAATGCTGCGGACAACAGGTCTACCCAGGCATGAATCGGGCAACAGGTCTACCAAGCTCCGGACACCAGGTCTACCCACGGCTTGCTGCGGACACCAGGTCTACCCAGCCATGAAACGGGCAACAGGTCTACCAAGCTGCGGACACCAGGTCTACCCAGGGCATGCTGCGGACACCAGGTCTACCCACGGCTTGCTGCGGACACCAGGTCTACCCAGCCATGAAACGGGCAACAGGTCTACCAAGCTGCGGACACCAGGTCTACCCAGGGCATGCTGCGGACAACAGGTCTACCCAGCCATGAAACGGGCAACAGGTCTACTCACGGCTTGCTGCGGACAACAGGTCTACCCAGCCATGAAACGGGCAACAGGTCTACCAAGCTGCGGACAACAGGTCTACCCAGGGCATGCTGCGGACACCAGGTCTACCCACTCAATGCTGCGGACAACAGGTCTACCCAGGCATGAATCGGGCAACAGGTCTACCAAGCTCCGGACACCAGGTCTACCCACGGCTTGCTGCGGACAACAGGTCTACCCAGCCATGAAACGGGCAACAGGTCTACCAAGCTGCGGACACCAGGTCTACCCAGGGCATGCTGCGGACACCAGGTCTACCCAGCCATGAAACGGGCAACAGGTCTACTCACGGCTTGCTGCGGACAACAGGTCTACCCAGCCATGAAACGGGCAACAGGTCTACCAAGCTGCGGACACCAGGTCTACCCAGGGCATGCTGCGGACACCAGGTCTACCCACTCAATGCTGCGGACAACAGGTCTACCCAGGCATGAATCGGGCAACAGGTCTACCAAGCTCCGGACACCAGGTCTACCCACGGCTTGCTGCGGACAACAGGTCTACCCAGCCATGAAACGGGCAACAGGTCTACCAAGCTGCGGACACCAGGTCTACCCAGGGCATGCTGCGGACACCAGGTCTACCCAGCCATGAAACGGGCAACAGGTCTACTCACGGCTTGCTGCGGACACCAGGTCTACCCAGCCATGAAACGGGCAACAGGTCTACCAAGCTGCGGACACCAGGTCTACCCAGGGCATGCTGCGGACACCAGGTCTACCCAGCCATGAAACGGGCAACAGGTCTACTCACGGCTTGCTGCGGACACCAGGTCTACCCAGCCATGAAACGGGCAACAGGTCTACCAAGCTGCGGACACCAGGTCTACCCAGGGCATGCTGCGGACACCAGGTCTACCCACTCAATGCTGCGGACAACAGGTCTACCCAGCCATGAATCGGGCAACAGGTCTACCAAGCTGCGGACACCAGGTCTACCCACGGCTTGCTGCGGAAAACAGGTCTACCCAGCCATGAAACGGGCACCAGGTCTACTCACGGCTTGCTGCGGACACCAGGTCTACCCAGCCATGAAACGGGCAACAGGTCTACCAAGCTGCGGACACCAGGTCTACCCAGCCATGAAACGGGCAACAGGTCTACCAACTCAATGCTGCGGACAACAGGTCTACCCAGCCATGAAACGGGCAACAGGTCTACCAAGCTGCGGACACCAGGTCTACCCACGGCTTGCTGCGGACACCAGGTCTACCAACTCAATGCTGCGGACACCAGGTCTACCCAGCCATGAAACGGGCAACAGGTCTACCAAGCTGCGGACACCAGGTCTACCCACGGCTTGCTGCGGACAACAGGTCTACCCAGGCATGAATCGGGCAACAGGTCTACCAAGCTGCGGACACCAGGTCTACCCACGGCTTGCTGCGGACAACAGGTCTACCCAGCCATGAAACGGGCAACAGGTCTACCAAGCTGCGGACACCAGGTCTACCCAGGGCATGCTGCGGACACCAGGTCTACCCAGCCATGAAACGGGCAACAGGTCTACTCACGGCTTGCTGCGGACAACAGGTCTACCCAGCCATGAAACGGGCAACAGGTCTACCAAGCTACGGACAACACGTCTACCCAGGGCATGCTGCGGACAACAGGTCTACCCAGCCATGAAACGGGCAACAGGTCTACTCACGGCTTGCTGCGGACACCAGGTCTACCCAGCCATGAAACGGGCAACAGGTCTACCAAGCTGCGGACACCAGGTCTACCCAGGGCATGCTGCGGACACCAGGTCTACCCACGGCTTGCTGCGGACACCAGGTCTACCCAGCCATGAAACGGGCAACAGGTCTACCAAGCTGCGGACACCAGGTCTACCCAGGGCATGCTGCGGACACCAGGTCTACCCACGGCTTGCTGCGGACAACAGGTCTACCCAGCCATGAAACGGGCAACAGGTCTACCAAGCTGCGGACACCAGGTCTACCCAGGGCATGCTGCGGACAACAGGTCTACCCAGCCATGAAACGGGCAACAGGTCTACTCACGGCTTGCTGCGGACACCAGGTCTACCCAGCCATGAAACGGGCAACAGGTCGACCAACTCAATGCTGCGGACAACAGGTCTACCCAGCCATGAAACGGGCAACAGGTCTACCAAGCTGCGGACACCAGGTCTACCCAGGGCATGCTGCGGACACCAGGTCTACCCACGGCTTGCTGCGGACACCAGGTCTACCCAGCCATGAAACGGGCAACAGGTCTACCAAGCTGCGGACACCAGGTCTACCCAGGGCATGCTGCGGACACCAGGTCTACCCACTCAATGCTGCGGACAACAGGTCTACCCAGCCATGAATCGGGCAACAGGTCTACCAAGCTGCGGACACCAGGTCTACCCACGGCTTGCTGCGGACAACAGGTCTACCCAGCCATGAAACGGGCACCAGGTCTACTCACGGCTTGCTGCGGACACCAGGTCTACCCAGCCATGAAACGGGCAACAGGTCTACCAAGCTGCGGACACCAGGTCTACCCAGCCATGAAACGGGCAACAGGTCTACCAACTCAATGCTGCGGACAACAGGTCTACCCAGCCATGAAACGGGCAACAGGTCTACCAAGCTGCGGACACCAGGTCTACCCACGGCTTGCTGCGGACACCAGGTCTACCAACTCAATGCTGCGGACACCAGGTCTACCCAGCCATGAAACGGGCAACAGGTCTACCAAGCTGCGGACACCAGGTCTACCCACGGCTTGCTGCGGACAACAGGTCTACCCAGGCATGAATCGGGCAACAGGTCTACCAAGCTGCGGACACCAGGTCTACCCACGGCTTGCTGCGGACAACAGGTCTACCCAGCCATGAAACGGGCAACAGGTCTACCAAGCTGCGGACACCAGGTCTACCCAGGGCATGCTGCGGACACCAGGTCTACCCAGCCATGAAACGGGCAACAGGTCTACTCACGGCTTGCTGCGGACAACAGGTCTACCCAGCCATGAAACGGGCAACAGGTCTACCAAGCTGCGGACAACAGGTCTACCCAGGGCATGCTGCGGACAACAGGTCTACCCAGCCATGAAACGGGCAACAGGTCTACTCACGGCTTGCTGCGGACACCAGGTCTACCCAGCCATGAAACGGGCAACAGGTCTACCAAGCTGCGGACACCAGGTCTACCCAGGGCATGCTGCGGACACCAGGTCTACCCACGGCTTGCTGCGGACACCAGGTCTACCCAGGCATGAAACGGGCAACAGGTCTACCAAGCTGCGGACACCAGGTCTACCCAGGGCATGCTGCGGACACCAGGTCTACCCACGGCTTGCTGCGGACAACAGGTCTACCCAGGCATGAAACGGGCAACAGGTCTACCAAGCTGCGGACACCAGGTCTACCCAGGGCATGCTGCGGACAACAGGTCTACCCAGCCATGAAACGGGCAACAGGTCTACTCACGGCTTGCTGCGGACACCAGGTCTACCCAGCCATGAAACGGGCAACAGGTCTACCAACTCAATGCTGCGGACAACAGGTCTACCCAGCCATGAAACGGGCAACAGGTCTACCAAGCTGCGGACACCAGGTCTACCCAGGGCATGCTGCGGACACCAGGTCTACCCACGGCTTGCTGCGGACACCAGGTCTACCCAGCCATGAAACGGGCAACAGGTCTACCAAGCTGCGGACACCAGGTCTACCCAGGGCATGCTGCGGACACCAGGTCTACCCACTCAATGCTGCGGACAACAGGTCTACCCAGCCATGAATCGGGCAACAGGTCTACCAAGCTGCGGACACCAGGTCTACCCACGGCTTGCTGCGGACAACAGGTCTACCCAGCCATGAAACGGGCACCAGGTCTACTCACGGCTTGCTGCGGACACCAGGTCTACCCAGCCATGAAACGGGCAACAGGTCTACCAAGCTGCGGACACCAGGTCTACCCAGCCATGAAACGGGCAACAGGTCTACCAACTCAATGCTGCGGACAACAGGTCTACCCAGCCATGAAACGGGCAACAGGTCTACCAAGCTGCGGACACCAGGTCTACCCACGGCTTGCTGCGGACACCAGGTCTACCAACTCAATGCTGCGGACACCAGGTCTACCCAGCCATGAAACGGGCAACAGGTCTACCAAGCTGCGGACACCAGGTCTACCCACGGCTTGCTGCGGACAACAGGTCTACCCAGGCATGAATCGGGCAACAGGTCTACCAAGCTGCGGACACCAGGTCTACCCACGGCTTGCTGCGGACAACAGGTCTACCCAGCCATGAAACGGGCAACAGGTCTACCAAGCTGCGGACACCAGGTCTACCCAGGGCATGCTGCGGACACCAGGTCTACCCAGCCATGAAACGGGCAACAGGTCTACTCACGGCTTGCTGCGGACAACAGGTCTACCCAGCCATGAAACGGGCAACAGGTCTACCAAGCTGCGGACAACAGGTCTACCCAGGGCATGCTGCGGACAACAGGTCTACCCAGCCATGAAACGGGCAACAGGTCTACTCACGGCTTGCTGCGGACACCAGGTCTACCCAGCCATGAAACGGGCAACAGGTCTACCAACTCAATGCTGCGGACAACAGGTCTACCCAGCCATGAAACGGGCAACAGGTCTACCAAGCTGCGGACACCAGGTCTACCCAGGGCATGCTGCGGACACCAGGTCTACCCACGGCTTGCTGCGGACACCAGGTCTACCCAGCCATGAAACGGGCAACAGGTCTACCAAGCTGCGGACACCAGGTCTACCCAGGGCATGCTGCGGACACCAGGTCTACCCACTCAATGCTGCGGACAACAGGTCTACCCAGCCATGAATCGGGCAACAGGTCTACCAAGCTCCGGACACCAGCTCTACCCACGGCTTGCTGCGGACACCAGGTCTACCCAGCCATGAAACGGGCACCAGGTCTACTCACGGCTTGCTGCGGACACCAAGTCTACCCAGCCATGAAACGGGCAACAGGTCTACCAAGCTGCGGACACCAGGTCTACCCAGCCATGAAACGGGCAACAGGTCTACCAACTCAATGCTGCGGACAACAGGTCTACCCAGCCATGAAACGGGCAACAGGTCTACCAAGCTGCGGACACCAGGTCTACCCACGGCTTGCTGCGGACACCAGGTCTACCAACTCAATGCTGCGGACACCAGGTCTACCCAGCCATGAAACGGGCAACAGGTCTACCAAGCTCCGGACACCAGGTCTACCCACGGCTTGCTGCGGACAACAGGTCTACCCAGCCATGAAACGGGCAACAGGTCTACCAAGCTGCGGACACCAGGTCTACCCAGGGCATGCTGCGGACACCAGGTCTACCCAGCCATGAAACGGGCAACAGGTCTACTCACGGCTTGCTGCGGACAACAGGTCTACCCAGCCATGAAACGGGCAACAGGTCTACCAAGCTGCGGACAACAGGTCTACCCAGGGCATGCTGCGGACACCAGGTCTACCCAGCCATGAAACGGGCAACAGGTCTACTCACGGCTTGCTGCGGACACCAGGTCTACCCAGCCATGAATCGGGCAACAGGTCTACCAAGCTGCGGACAACAGGTCTACCCAGGGCATGCTGCGGACACCAGGTCTACCAACTCAATGCTGCGGACACCAGGTCTACCCAGCCATGAAACGGGCAACAGGTCTACCAAGCTGCGGACACCAGGTCTACCCAGGGTATGTAGCGGACACCAGGTCTACCAACTCAATGCTGCGGACACCAGGTCTACCCAGCCATGAAACGGGCAACAGGTCTACCAAGCTGCGGACACCAGGTCTACCCAGCCATGAAACGGGCAACAGGTCTACCCACTCAATGCTGCGGACAACAGGTCTACCCAGCCATGAAACGGGCAACAGGTCTACCAAGCTGCGGACACCAGGTCTACCCAGGGCATGCTGCGGACAACAGGTCTACCCAGCCATGAAACGGGCAACAGGTCTACTCACGGCTTGCTGCGGACAACAGGTCTACCCAGCCATGAAACGGGCAACAGGTCTACCAAGCTGCGGACACCAGGTCTACCCAGGGCATGCTGCGGACACCAGGTCTACCCAGCCATGAAACGGGCAACAGGTCTACTCACGGCTTGCTGCGGACACCAGGTCTACCCAGCCATGAAACGGGCAACAGGTCTACCAAGCTGCGGACACCAGGTCTACCCACGGCTTGCTGCGGACAACAGGTCTACCCAGCCATGAAACGGGCAACAGGTCTACCAAGCTGCGGACACCAGGTCTACCCAGGGCATGCTGCGGACACCAGGTCTACCCAGCCATGAAACGGGCAACAGGTCTACTCACGGCTTGCTGCGGACACCAGGTCTACCCAGCCATGAAACGGGCAACAGGTCTACCAAGCTGCGGACACCAGGTCTACCCAGGGCATGCTGCGGACACCAGGTCTACCCACGGCTTGCTGCGGACAACAGGTCTACCCAGGCATGAAACGGGCAACAGGTCTACCAAGCTGCGGACACCAGGTCTACCCAGGGCATGCTGCGGACACCAGGTCTACCCACGGCTTGCTGCGGACAACAGGTCTACCCAGGCATGAAACGGGCAACAGGTCTACCAAGCTGCGGACACCAGGTCTACCCAGGGCATGCTGCGGACAACAGGTCTACCCAGCCATGAAACGGGCAACAGGTCTACTCACGGCTTGCTGCGGACACCAGGTCTACCCAGCCATGAAACGGGCAACAGGTCTACCAACTCAATGCTGCGGACAACAGGTCTACCCAGCCATGAAACGGGCAACAGGTCTACCAAGCTGCGGACACCAGGTCTACCCAGGGCATGCTGCGGACACCAGGTCTACCCACGGCTTGCTGCGGACACCAGGTCTACCCAGCCATGAAACGGGCAACAGGTCTACCAAGCTGCGGACACCAGGTCTACCCAGGGCATGCTGCGGACACCAGGTCTACCCACTCAATGCTGCGGACAACAGGTCTACCCAGCCATGAATCGGGCAACAGGTCTACCAAGCTGCGGACACCAGGTCTACCCACGGCTTGCTGCGGACAACAGGTCTACCCAGCCATGAAACGGGCACCAGGTCTACTCACGGCTTGCTGCGGACACCAGGTCTACCCAGCCATGAAACGGGCAACAGGTCTACCAAGCTGCGGACACCAGGTCTACCCAGCCATGAAACGGGCAACAGGTCTACCAACTCAATGCTGCGGACAACAGGTCTACCCAGCCATGAAACGGGCAACAGGTCTACCAAGCTGCGGACACCAGGTCTACCCACGGCTTGCTGCGGACACCAGGTCTACCAACTCAATGCTGCGGACACCAGGTCTACCCAGCCATGAAACGGGCAACAGGTCTACCAAGCTGCGGACACCAGGTCTACCCACGGCTTGCTGCGGACAACAGGTCTACCCAGGCATGAATCGGGCAACAGGTCTACCAAGCTGCGGACACCAGGTCTACCCACGGCTTGCTGCGGACAACAGGTCTACCCAGCCATGAAACGGGCAACAGGTCTACCAAGCTGCGGACACCAGGTCTACCCAGGGCATGCTGCGGACACCAGGTCTACCCAGCCATGAAACGGGCAACAGGTCTACTCACGGCTTGCTGCGGACAACAGGTCTACCCAGCCATGAAACGGGCAACAGGTCTACCAAGCTGCGGACAACAGGTCTACCCAGGGCATGCTGCGGACAACAGGTCTACCCAGCCATGAAACGGGCAACAGGTCTACTCACGGCTTGCTGCGGACACCAGGTCTACCCAGCCATGAAACGGGCAACAGGTCTACCAACTCAATGCTGCGGACAACAGGTCTACCCAGCCATGAAACGGGCAACAGGTCTACCAAGCTGCGGACACCAGGTCTACCCAGGGCATGCTGCGGACACCAGGTCTACCCACGGCTTGCTGCGGACACCAGGTCTACCCAGCCATGAAACGGGCAACAGGTCTACCAAGCTGCGGACACCAGGTCTACCCAGGGCATGCTGCGGACACCAGGTCTACCCACTCAATGCTGCGGACAACAGGTCTACCCAGCCATGAATCGGGCAACAGGTCTACCAAGCTCCGGACACCAGGTCTACCCACGGCTTGCTGCGGACACCAGGTCTACCCAGCCATGAAACGGGCACCAGGTCTACTCACGGCTTGCTGCGGACACCAAGTCTACCCAGCCATGAAACGGGCAACAGGTCTACCAAGCTGCGGACACCAGGTCTACCCAGCCATGAAACGGGCAACAGGTCTACCAACTCAATGCTGCGGACAACAGGTCTACCCAGCCATGAAACGGGCAACAGGTCTACCAAGCTGCGGACACCAGGTCTACCCACGGCTTGCTGCGGACACCAGGTCTACCAACTCAATGCTGCGGACACCAGGTCTACCCAGCCATGAAACGGGCAACAGGTCTACCAAGCTCCGGACACCAGGTCTACCCACGGCTTGCTGCGGACAACAGGTCTACCCAGCCATGAAACGGGCAACAGGTCTACCAAGCTGCGGACACCAGGTCTACCCAGGGCATGCTGCGGACACCAGGTCTACCCAGCCATGAAACGGGCAACAGGTCTACTCACGGCTTGCTGCGGACAACAGGTCTACCCAGCCATGAAACGGGCAACAGGTCTAC
Organism: Sturnus vulgaris; assembly: GCF_052056855.1. Lineage (NCBI taxonomy): Eukaryota > Metazoa > Chordata > Aves > Passeriformes > Sturnidae > Sturnus > Sturnus vulgaris. Next base: position 2,746,666 of record NW_028276073.1, on the reverse strand, counting down.
CAAGCTGCGGACAACAGGTCTACCCAGGGCATGCTGCGGACACCAGGTCTACCCAGCCATGAAACGGGCAACAGGTCTACTCACGGCTTGCTGCGGACACCAGGTCTACCCAGCCATGAATCGGGCAACAGGTCTACCAAGCTGCGGACAACAGGTCTACCCAGGGCATGCTGCGGACACCAGGTCTACCAACTCAATGCTGCGGACACCAGGTCTACCCAGCCATGAAACGGGCAACAGGTCTACCAAGCTGCGGACACCAGGTCTACCCAGGGTATGTAGCGGACACCAGGTCTACCAACTCAATGCTGCGGACACCAGGTCTACCCAGCCATGAAACGGGCAACAGGTCTACCAAGCTGCGGACACCAGGTCTACCCAGGGTATGTAGCGGACACCAGGTCTACCAACTCAATGCTGCGGACACCAGGTCTACCCAGCCATGAAACGGGCAACAGGTCTACCAAGCTGCGGACACCAGGTCTACCCAGCCATGAAACGGGCAACAGGTCTACCCACTCAATGCTGCGGACAACAGGTCTACCCAGCCATGAAACGGGCAACAGGTCTACCAAGCTGCGGACACCAGGTCTACCCAGGGCATGCTGCGGACAACAGGTCTACCCAGCCATGAAACGGGCAACAGGTCTACTCACGGCTTGCTGCGGACAACAGGTCTACCCAGCCATGAAACGGGCAACAGGTCTACCAAGCTGCGGACACCAGGTCTACCCAGGGCATGCTGCGGACACCAGGTCTACCCAGCCATGAAACGGGCAACAGGTCTACTCACGGCTTGCTGCGGACACCAGGTCTACCCAGCCATGAAACGGGCAACAGGTCTACCAAGCTGCGGACACCAGGTCTACCCACGGCTTGCTGCGGACAACAGGTCTACCCAGCCATGAAACGGGCAACAGGTCTACCAAGCTGCGGACACCAGGTCTACCCAGGGCATGCTGCGGACACCAGGTCTACCCAGCCATGAAACGGGCAACAGGTCTACTCACGGCTTGCTGCGGACACCAGGTCTACCCAGCCATGAAACGGGCAACAGGTCTACCAAGCTGCGGACACCAGGTCTACCCAGGGCATGCTGCGGACACCAGGTCTACCCACTCAATGCTGCGGACAACAGGTCTACCCAGCCATGAAACGGGCAACAGGTCTACCAAGCTGCGGACACCAGGTCTACCCAGGGCATGCTGCGGACACCAGGTCTACCAACTCAATGCTGCGGACAACAGGTCTACCCAGCCATGAAACGGGCAACAGGTCTACCAAGCTGCGGACACCAGGTCTACCCACGGCTTGCTGCGGACACCAGGTCTACCCAGCCATGAAACGGGCAACAGGTCTACCAAGCTGCGGACACCAGGTCTACCCAGGGCATGCTGCGGACACCAGGTCTACCCACGGCTTGCTGCGGACAACAGGTCTACCCACTCCAAGCTGCGGACACCAGGTCTAACTACTCCATTACGCGGACAACAGGTCTACCCACTCCATGCGGCGGACAACATGTCTACCCGCTCCATGCTGCGGACACCAGGTCTGCCCACGCCGTGATGCGGACCACAGGTCTACCTTCGCCATGCTGCACGCAGCCCGGGTCGCACCGGAGCTAGGTAGACCCGGTCGCCGCGGCCGTCGCAGCGCCCTCGCCCTCGACGGCGGACCCACGCCGCCGGTCCCGGAGGCGGGTAGACCTGGTCGCCGCGGCCACGGCGGCCGCCCATCCCGGAGCCCAGTAGACCTGGCCGCCGCGGGACCGGCCAAGTTTCCCGGAGTCGTGTAGACCTGGTCGTCGCGGCCACGGCCGCCGCCGCTGCGCCTTCGCCGGCGACGGCGGTCCCACGCCACCGGCCCCGGAGCCGCGTCGACCTGGCCGCCGCGGGACGGGCCACGTTTCGCGGATCCGGGTAGACGAGGCATCCTTGTACCATCTCGGAGCCGGGGAAACCCCACAGCCTCTTAACGCTCCGGAGCCCAAGTGCTCCAGCAGCCTTGCCCCGCCCGGCAGAATCGATTTCAAGACCAAGACATATTTTCGACAACATTTTATTTCATCATTTCATTTCATTTCTTTTCATTTCATTTTATTATTTTATTTTATTTCGTTTTGTTTTGTTTTGTTTTGTTTTGTTTTGATTTGATTTGATTTGTTTCATTTCCTCTTTGCCTTTTTTGAATGATTGCCTCTTCTATTTACTCGGAAAGAAAATCTTTTCCGGAAAACAAAACTCTTGCCAAATCTTATTTGTGATCCCTTTGGGCCCACAGCCGAGCTGACGGAGGGCCTGTGCCCGGTTCTCGCCCTGCTGACACACTGACCCCCCCAAACGGCGTCCTCCCTACCCCACGCCTCCTCCCCCGTCCCCCAGAGACCCTACCTACAGAGCCCCCCCCCACCACAAAACAGAACCTCACGGGCCGCAGCACAGCCAGGGGAAGCACGTACGTGCAGCGAAACTCGGCCCAAAGCCGCCGCGCCCTGGCACAACTCGCCCTGCCCCTTCCCGCCCCACGGAGGCGGCTGCATCGAGGCGACCGGCGCCGCCGTCGGCAAGCGGGTGGCCGCTTTCGGGCCGGTTCTTCCGCGGAAGGTCTGCAGAGCTCTTGGGGCCTCGGCGCGGGTTTGGGGGGCCGTGAGGGCTCGCTGTCGAGGCGCCCGGGGCCGGCACGAAGCCGCCTGCCCTCTCCCTGTCCCTGCCCCGTCTTCCGCAGCCACCCATTAACGCTGGGGGCGAGCCCGCCCTCCGCCATCAACCTCCCATGCAGCGCTTTCAGACTTTCCCCGCCCCTGCCCATTGTCGGCTGGGGGCGCCCTGCCCCCCGCCGTCAGCCTCCCTGGCAGCGCTTTCAGACTCTCTCGGGCCCCTGCCCATTGTCGGCTGGGGGCGCCCCGCCCCCCGCCCTCAGCCTCCCTGGCAGCGCTTTCAGACTGCCTCGGGCCCTGCCCATTGTCGGTTGGGGGCGCCCCGCCCCCCGCCCTCAGCCTCCCTGGCAGCGCTTTCAGACTGCCTCGGGCCCTGCCCATTGTCGGTTGGGGGCGACCCCGCCCTCCGCCATCAGCCTCCCTGGCAGCGCTTTCAGACTGCCTCGGGCCCTGCCCATTGTCGGTTGGGGGCGACCCCGCCCTCCGCCATCAGCCTCCCTGGCAGCACTTTCAGCCTCTTCCTGCCCCCGCCCACGGTCCCACCGGGCAGTTTACACGGCGGCGGCGGGAGGCTGATGCCGAGGTCGGCAGGCGGAGAGCCTGGTGCACAAGCAGGGATGGCGGCGGGATGATTGGCGCCGTCTGTCCCTGGTCAAAGAAGCTCTCTGTTCAGCTTTCTCGGAGCCTTTTGCTTTGGTGGCGTTCCTTCCTCCTCCGCCCCGGCGCCGCTCAAGCCTGCGGCAGGGCGGCAGCGCGGCGGGTGGGCGGCCGGGGGGAGGGGGGAGGGGGGGGGGAGGGAGGGAGCGCGCGAGCGAGCGAGCGAGCGAGCGCGCTGCAGAAATGAAGCCCGGAGCAGGGCCGCGGTCCATTCGAGCACGGGGAGGGGGCGCGACAACGCTGCCTGCTCCTGTCGGGGAGCGCTTGGGGAAGTGGGGTGCCGGCACCATGACGGCGGAGCGGACAGGGGCCGCGGCTGGGGAAGAGGCCGGCGGAGCTCGCCAGTGGATGCTGGCGCACGGAGCCGGCAGGGACACCTGGGCACGGCTGGGACCGAAAGTCGCCCGCCTTCACGCCCCGCCTTTCGCCGGGGGGAAGAAGACGCGAGAGCAGGGCTGCCTGCTGGGCTGCCAGTGCCCGCGGTCATGCCGGACGTGCAGGCCGACCGCCGAAGGCGTGCTCGCCGCTGCAGAGACGACAAGGGGGCCGCGCGTCCGATGGAAGAGACGGGGCGCCATCGCGCGGCGGCCGGGCTGCAAGGCCGGCCGACGGTAACAGGACTACCACGCCGCGGGTGGCCAGAGACAAAGACCGGCCGAGGGCAACAGGTCTACCCAGCATTATGCCGGCCGGTACCAGGGCCGGCCGAGGGCAACAGGTCTACCCAGCATTAGGCCAGCCGGAAAGACGGCCGGCAGAGGGCAACAGGTCTACCCAGCATTCGGCCGTCAGGTACAAAGGCCGGCCGAGGGCAACAGGTCTACCCAGCATTCGGCTGGCCGGTAACACGGCCGGCCGAGGGCAACAGGTCTACCCAGCATTCGGCCGTCAGGTACAAAGGCCGGCCGAGGGCAACAGGTCTACCCAGCATTAGGCCGCCACGTCCAAAGGCCGGCCGAGGGCAACAGGTCTACCCAGCATTAGGCCGCCACGTCCAAAGGCCGGCCGAGGGCAACAGGTCTACCCAGCATTCGGCCACCACGTACAAAGGCCGGCCGAGGGCAACAGGTCTACCCAGCATTCGGCTGGCCGGTAACACGGCGGGCCGAGGGCAACAGGTCTACCCAGCATTAGGCCGGCCGGTAACACTGCCGGCCGAGGGCAACAGGTCTACCCAGCATTCGGCCGCCACGTCCAAAGGCCGGCCGAGGGCAACAGGTCTACCCAGCATTAGGCCGCCACGTCCAAAGGCCGGCCGAGGGCAACAGGTCTACCCAGCATTCGGCCGCCACGTCCAAAGGCCGGCCGAGGGCAACAGGTCTACCCAGCATTAGGCCGGCCGGTAACACGGCCGGCCGAGGGCAACAGGTCTACCCAGCATTAGGCCGCCACGTCCAAAGGCCGGCCGAGGGCAACAGGTCTACCCAGCATTAGGCCGCCACGTCCAAAGGCCGGCCGAGGGCAACAGGTCTACCCAGCATTCGGCCGCCACGTCCAAAGGCCGGCCGAGGGCAACAGGTCTACCCAGCATTAGGCCGCCACGTCCAAAGGCCGGCCGAGGGCAACAGGTCTACCCAGCATTCGGCCGCCACGTCCAAAGGCCGGCCGAGGGCAACAGGTCTACCCAGCATTAGGCCGCCACGTCCAAAGGCCGGCCGAGGGCAACAGGTCTACCCAGCATTAGGCCGGCCGGCAGAGGGCAACAGGTCTACCCAGCATTCGGCCGTCAGGTACAAAGGCCGGCCGAGGGCAACAGGTCTACCCAGCATTCGGCCGCCACGTCCAAAGGCCGGCCGAGGGCAACAGGTCTACCCAGCATTAGGCCGGCCGGTAACACGGCCGGCAGAGGGCAACAGGTCTACTCAGCATTAGGCCGGCCGGTAAAACGGCAGGCCGAGGGCAACAGGTCTACCCAGCATTCGGCCGTCAGGTACAAAGGCCGGCCGAGGGCAACAGGTC
>NW_028276073.1:2731391-2733891 GCF_052056855.1 Sturnus vulgaris | reverse complement strand
GAGGAGAGCGGCAGAGACGGCCCTGACGGGGGGGAACCGGCCAGCCGGGCGGGAAAAGCGGCGACCTCAAGCGGGGAGAGAGAGAAACGCGACGGCGACAGAGAGAGGAGGGGAGGGCTTCGCGGGAAGGAGGAGGGGGTCGCACCCCCGTCCCCGGCGCTCTCGGCCTCGCGCGCGCGCGGCAGCACGGCACGGTACCCCCGCGGTACCCACCCGCAGACAGCCGCCCGCACGGGGGGGAGAGCCCGGGGGCGAGGCCCGCGCCTCGCCTCCCTCTCGGCCCTCTCGCTCTCTCGTCTCTCTCGCACGGCCCACGGCGGCGTCTTCGACGCCGACTCTCGCTCTCCCCGGCCACCGCCACCGCACCGCGGCACGGCCCCGGCAAGGACGAGCTCCGCCCCAGCGGCTCGTTCCGGGAGCGGGGAGCTACGGAGCGCTCCCCGAGTCTGCATTTAGGGGGACGAAGGCCCTGCGCGGCGACGACGACGACGACGTCGACGTCGACCGCGGGCAACGGGCCTGCGAGGCAACCCCAGCCGCGCCGCCGGGGTGGCCCCCCCGGACGGCGATTGATCGTCAAGCGACGCTCAGACAGGCGTAGCCCCGGGAGGAACCCGGGGCCGCAAGTGCGTTCGAAGTGTCGATGATCAATGTGTCCTGCAATTCACATTAATTCTCGCAGCTAGCTGCGTTCTTCATCGACGCACGAGCCGAGTGATCCACCGCTAAGAGTTGTCTGGCTTTCGGGACCGCTCGCGTGAAGCGGCCCCTTTTCTGTTTCTGCAGGGACGCGCGCGCCCCCGCGCGCCCCGCTTCGACCGTACGAGCACACACAAACGGAGGAGGAGGAGGAGAAAGCGCGGGGCAAAAAAGAGAAACCCCGCGCAACGCTCCGAAGGTCGGCCAAAGAAAGGCGGAGGGGCCCGCGCCCCCGACCGCCTCCCCCCGCGAGGGGAGACGCCGCCTCGCGTGCCGTCCTTCGGAGGCGGCCCAGGCGCCCGGGCTCGGCCCGACCTCCGCGCGGAGGGGCTTGTGCGGCAACGCGCCGGACCGCGGGGGGCACGGTGGCCCGCCCGGCCTCTCGATCACGGGACGACTACGCGTTCGCGGGCCGGGGGCGCGACCGCCGGCCCCCGCCGCTCCCGGCTCACTCCCTGGCTTCTCCTTTTCACCGCTCCGCCGACTCGCGGAACGCCGCCGCGCCAAAACGCGGGGGCCGGCTCTCCCGCCAGCGGCCCCTGAACGTCGCCCGAAACGCCACGCGGCGGCGGGACCGTTCCGCCGGCGCAACCCCTGGCGCGGGACCGCTTGCCCGCCGGAAGGCGAACGCCCGGCGGGCCGCGCTCCGCCACCGGCGCCGGAGGCGGGACGCCGCCGAGACCCGAGCCGGCATCGCGGAGCGCCCGAGGTCTGCCGCTCGGCAAAACCCCTCCGCCACCCGCGGCCGCACTCCCGGGACCGCCGCCGCTTCGCACCGCCGAGCTGCCCTTCCGCGAGCACGCGCCCAGCGGGCAGGCGTACCGCGGCTGAGCCGGGGGGCACCGCCCGCTCCCCTCGTTTCCACTCGGGGACCGGACGGGGAAGCGCCCCCGCGGCCGCCCCGCACGCCTCCCCTTTTTTTTGGCCCACACGCGGCCGGGAAGGGCGACGGGGAAGCGGACGGGCGGGGCCCGGGCCGGGACGGCCGCCGGTGAAGGCGGGCGCCTCGCGGCCGACCGTCCCCCCCCCCCGGGGGGGGCGGGGACACTCGCCGAGCGGCGACGCCGCCGCTCGGCACGGGGTCGCCCGCGCCCGCCGGACCTCCGGCGATGGAGGAGCCGGCCGAGCGCTGCGCCCCAACGGGCGGGGACAGCGCTCCGAGTCAGGGGTGGCCGGCGGCCGGCGCCGCCGCGGTGCGGTTCGAGGCGACAAGGCCGTCGAGGCGAGAGGCGCGCGGTCGCGCCTGACGCGGCGCCGCCCGCGAGCCCGCGGCGGCGGCTAAGGAGAAAGAGCGAGAGAGCGCGGCGGGCCCCGGCGGCCGCAACCCCGCAGCTGAGGTAGGTAAGGCAGAGAGCGCGCGCCCTCTGCCGGCGTCGCCCCGCATCGCAGAGGCCAGCGGGGTCGGCCCCCCGCGGCCGATCGCGCGCCGCGGCCTCTCCGCCGAGACCGGGCCGCAGAGAGGGGGGGGGCAGGGCGCCCCTTCCCCGGCCCGGCACGGGTGGCCCCCGCGCGCGGGCAAGCGCGGCGGGACGCCGACGACGGCGAGCGCGGCCGGTCGCGACGGACACGCCACCGCAGGGGATCGGCGGGAGTAGCTCCCCACCCCTCGATGGCGCCCCGCGCCGCCACCGCCCGACACCCGCTGCCGCCGCCGCCACCGCCGCCGCCGCCGCGGCGGGGCCGTGCCGGGCCGCCCGAGTCTTTAAACCTCCGCCCGGCTCGGCGGCCCTTTCGGCCCCCAACAGGCGTTTGACGACGCCGAGGGAAACCGGCAGGAGACCGCCGAGGCGCGAAGCGCTAG
>NW_028276073.1:2688891-2726391 GCF_052056855.1 Sturnus vulgaris | reverse complement strand
ACGGGCCGCCCCGGCACGGTGCCTCGATCGCGCCCGGCCGATACCGAGAAAGGGCGAGGCGCCGCCGCCCCGCCCACGACACACTCTCGGGGGCTCACTCGCTCGCTCGCTCTCTGTTGGGTTGCGGGGTCCGTCCTGGGGGGGGGGACACGGCCGGCCACCGCGGCCGACCGCCGCCCCGGAAAAATTCTGCCCGCTACACGCGGGTCCCCGGCTTAGGGCCGAGGAAGGGGGACGACTTCAACAACACACGGCAGGGCCGGACACTCCCGTCACCGAGCCCCCCTTCGCAGGCAAGCAAGCGAAGCCGAGAGGCGAGGCCACACGCCCCACTGCATGTCCCCCGCTGCCCTTTCGATACGGACACAACTCTGGCAACACAGGTCGGGAGCGGGAAACGAGGCGCAGCCAACCTCGGCCAAGCGAGCCACGCCCGGGGGGCTCTCGGGGAGGGGGGCCAGGGAAAGCCCGGGCAGGCTCAACACAACCCCGGGCCGGCCCCACAGAAATCCAGCCCCGGCTGCCGGCCACCAGCGTGCACCGGGACCGACAGCCGAAGAAATGCCGCACCCGGCGAGCGGGCGGGGCCCCGGCTTAAGGCCGGGCAGAAAAGGGGCGAGGCGCCGCCGCCTCGCCCGCCACCATCCCCGGGGGAGCGAGCAGGCGCCCGGCTCCCCGTTGTCACGAAACCGGCAGCAGCCGGGCCGGAGCGGGACACACTCGCGGCTTTCTCGCCCTCTCTCTGGGCCTTTTTCTCGCTTCTCCCCCGCCTGGAACAACGCAGCCTCGCCTGGGCCGGGGGAGCGCGGTGGCTCTCGGATCGCATCGCTCTCTCTGGGGGCTTTCTCGCTTCTCCCCCGGACTGAACACGCAGCCTCGGCCTGGGCCGGGGAGCGGCTCTCGGATGGCATCGGTCTCTCTGGGGGCTTTCTCGCTTCTCCCCCGACTGAGCACGCAGCCTCGCCTGGGCCGGGGAGCGGCTCTCGGATCGCATCGGTCTCTCTCTCTGGGCTAACCTGTCCCAGTCGAACTGGGTAAGACGGGAAGCCGGACGAAGCCACGCGACTCGCCCCGACATCGGCGGTGTTCTTCTGGCCCTGGCGACCGCACGCGCGTCCGCCCTTCTCCGCCACGGACACAGGCACGGCAACAGCCTGTGGGGATACGGCCCGTCACCTCGTTCCCATAATACGGACAGATGGGCCCGAAGCGGCGGAGGCCGGAAAGAGAACCGATGTACGTGACCGAGGGGGCGCAGTGGCGCACGCCGCCTTCTACGATGACATAGCCGGAGGCAGCGAGAAACAGCGACCCCTTGGAGTACTTCCAGGCCGGCGGCGGACAACAGGTCTACCAGCCATGAAACGGGCAACAGGTCTACCGACGGCTTGCTGCGGACAACAGGTCTACCCAGCCATGAAACGGGCAACAGGTCTACCAAGCTGCGGACACCAGGTCTACCCAGGGCATGCTGCGGACACCAGGTCTACCCACGGCTTGCTGCGGACAACAGGTCTACCCAGCTGCGGACAACAGGTCTACCCAGGGCATGAAACGGGCAACAGGTCTACCAAGCTGCGGACACCAGGTCTACCCAGGGCATGCTGCGGACACCAGGTCTACCCACGGCTTGCTGCGGACAACAGGTCTACCCAGCCATGAAACGGGCAACAGGTCTACCAAGCTGCGGACACCAGGTCTACCCAGGGCATGCTGCGGACACCAGGTCTACCCACGGCTTGCTGCGGACAACAGGTCTACCCAGCTGCGGACAACAGGTCTACCCAGGGCATGAAACGGGCAACAGGTCTACCAAGCTGCGGACACCAGGTCTACCCAGGGCATGCTGCGGACACCAGGTCTACCCACGGCTTGCTGCGGACAACAGGTCTACCCAGCCATGAAACGGGCAACAGGTCTACCAAGCTGCGGACACCAGGTCTACCCAGGGCATGCTGCGGACACCAGGTCTACCCACGGCTTGCTGCGGACACCAGGTCTACCCAGCCATGAAACGGGCAACAGGTCTACCAAGCTGCGGACACCAGGTCTACCCAGGGCATGCTGCGGACACCAGGTCTACCCACGGCTTGCTGCGGACAACAGGTCTACCCAGCCATGAAACGGGCAACAGGTCTACCAAGCTGCGGACACCAGGTCTACCCAGGGCATGCTGCGGACACCAGGTCTACCCAGCCATGAAACGGGCAACAGGTCTACTCACGGCTTGCTGCGGACAACAGGTCTACCCAGCCATGAAACGGGCAACAGGTCTACCAAGCTGCGGACAACAGGTCTACCCAGGGCATGCTGCGGACACCAGGTCTACCCACTCAATGCTGCGGACAACAGGTCTACCCAGGCATGAATCGGGCAACAGGTCTACCAAGCTGCGGACACCAGGTCTACCCACGGCTTGCTGCGGACAACAGGTCTACCCAGCCATGAAACGGGCAACAGGTCTACCAAGCTGCGGACAACAGGTCTACCCAGGGCATGCTGCGGACACCAGGTCTACCCACTCAATGCTGCGGACAACAGGTCTACCCAGGCATGAATCGGGCAACAGGTCTACCAAGCTCCGGACACCAGGTCTACCCACGGCTTGCTGCGGACACCAGGTCTACCCAGCCATGAAACGGGCAACAGGTCTACCAAGCTGCGGACACCAGGTCTACCCAGGGCATGCTGCGGACACCAGGTCTACCCACGGCTTGCTGCGGACACCAGGTCTACCCAGCCATGAAACGGGCAACAGGTCTACCAAGCTGCGGACACCAGGTCTACCCAGGGCATGCTGCGGACACCAGGTCTACCCACGGCTTGCTGCGGACACCAGGTCTACCCAGCCATGAAACGGGCAACAGGTCTACCAAGCTGCGGACACCAGGTCTACCCAGGGCATGCTGCGGACACCAGGTCTACCCACGGCTTGCTGCGGACAACAGGTCTACCCAGCTGCGGACAACAGGTCTACCCAGGGCATGAAACGGGCAACAGGTCTACCAAGCTGCGGACACCAGGTCTACCCAGGGCATGCTGCGGACACCAGGTCTACCCACGGCTTGCTGCGGACAACAGGTCTACCCAGCCATGAAACGGGCAACAGGTCTACCAAGCTGCGGACACCAGGTCTACCCAGGGCATGCTGCGGACACCAGGTCTACCCACGGCTTGCTGCGGACACCAGGTCTACCCAGCCATGAAACGGGCAACAGGTCTACCAAGCTGCGGACACCAGGTCTACCCAGGGCATGCTGCGGACACCAGGTCTACCCACGGCTTGCTGCGGACAACAGGTCTACCCAGCCATGAAACGGGCAACAGGTCTACCAAGCTGCGGACACCAGGTCTACCCAGGGCATGCTGCGGACACCAGGTCTACCCAGCCATGAAACGGGCAACAGGTCTACTCACGGCTTGCTGCGGACAACAGGTCTACCCAGCCATGAAACGGGCAACAGGTCTACCAAGCTGCGGACAACAGGTCTACCCAGGGCATGCTGCGGACACCAGGTCTACCCACTCAATGCTGCGGACAACAGGTCTACCCAGGCATGAATCGGGCAACAGGTCTACCAAGCTCCGGACACCAGGTCTACCCACGGCTTGCTGCGGACACCAGGTCTACCCAGCCATGAAACGGGCAACAGGTCTACCAAGCTGCGGACACCAGGTCTACCCAGGGCATGCTGCGGACACCAGGTCTACCCACTCAATGCTGCGGACAACAGGTCTACCCAGGCATGAATCGGGCAACAGGTCTACCAAGCTCCGGACACCAGCTCTACCCACGGCTTGCTGCGGACACCAGGTCTACCCAGCCATGAAACGGGCAACAGGTCTACCAAGCTGCGGACACCAGGTCTACCCAGGGCATGCTGCGGACACCAGGTCTACCCACGGCTTGCTGCGGACACCAGGTCTACCCAGCCATGAAACGGGCAACAGGTCTACCAAGCTGCGGACACCAGGTCTACCCAGGGCATGCTGCGGACACCAGGTCTACCCACGGCTTGCTGCGGACACCAGGTCTACCCAGCCATGAAACGGGCAACAGGTCTACCAAGCTGCGGACACCAGGTCTACCCAGGGCATGCTGCGGACACCAGGTCTACCCAGCCATGAAACGGGCAACAGGTCTACTCACGGCTTGCTGCGGACAACAGGTCTACCCAGCCATGAAACGGGCAACAGGTCTACCAAGCTGCGGACAACAGGTCTACCCAGGGCATGCTGCGGACACCAGGTCTACCCACTCAATGCTGCGGACAACAGGTCTACCCAGGCATGAATCGGGCAACAGGTCTACCAAGCTCCGGACACCAGGTCTACCCACGGCTTGCTGCGGACAACAGGTCTACCCAGCCATGAAACGGGCAACAGGTCTACCAAGCTGCGGACACCAGGTCTACCCAGGGCATGCTGCGGACACCAGGTCTACCCAGCCATGAAACGGGCAACAGGTCTACTCACGGCTTGCTGCGGACACCAGGTCTACCCAGCCATGAAACGGGCAACAGGTCTACCAAGCTGCGGACACCAGGTCTACCCAGGGCATGCTGCGGACACCAGGTCTACCCACTCAATGCTGCGGACAACAGGTCTACCCAGGCATGAATCGGGCAACAGGTCTACCAAGCTCCGGACACCAGGTCTACCCACGGCTTGCTGCGGACACCAGGTCTACCCAGCCATGAAACGGGCAACAGGTCTACCAAGCTGCGGACACCAGGTCTACCCAGGGCATGCTGCGGACACCAGGTCTACCCACGGCTTGCTGCGGACACCAGGTCTACCCAGCCATGAAACGGGCAACAGGTCTACCAAGCTGCGGACACCAGGTCTACCCAGGGCATGCTGCGGACAACAGGTCTACCCAGCCATGAAACGGGCAACAGGTCTACTCACGGCTTGCTGCGGACAACAGGTCTACCCAGCCATGAAACGGGCAACAGGTCTACCAAGCTGCGGACAACAGGTCTACCCAGGGCATGCTGCGGACACCAGGTCTACCCACTCAATGCTGCGGACAACAGGTCTACCCAGGCATGAATCGGGCAACAGGTCTACCAAGCTCCGGACACCAGGTCTACCCACGGCTTGCTGCGGACAACAGGTCTACCCAGCCATGAAACGGGCAACAGGTCTACCAAGCTGCGGACACCAGGTCTACCCAGGGCATGCTGCGGACACCAGGTCTACCCAGCCATGAAACGGGCAACAGGTCTACTCACGGCTTGCTGCGGACAACAGGTCTACCCAGCCATGAAACGGGCAACAGGTCTACCAAGCTGCGGACACCAGGTCTACCCAGGGCATGCTGCGGACACCAGGTCTACCCACTCAATGCTGCGGACAACAGGTCTACCCAGGCATGAATCGGGCAACAGGTCTACCAAGCTCCGGACACCAGGTCTACCCACGGCTTGCTGCGGACAACAGGTCTACCCAGCCATGAAACGGGCAACAGGTCTACCAAGCTGCGGACACCAGGTCTACCCAGGGCATGCTGCGGACACCAGGTCTACCCAGCCATGAAACGGGCAACAGGTCTACTCACGGCTTGCTGCGGACACCAGGTCTACCCAGCCATGAAACGGGCAACAGGTCTACCAAGCTGCGGACACCAGGTCTACCCAGGGCATGCTGCGGACACCAGGTCTACCCAGCCATGAAACGGGCAACAGGTCTACTCACGGCTTGCTGCGGACACCAGGTCTACCCAGCCATGAAACGGGCAACAGGTCTACCAAGCTGCGGACACCAGGTCTACCCAGGGCATGCTGCGGACACCAGGTCTACCCACGGCTTGCTGCGGACAACAGGTCTACCCAGGCATGAATCGGGCAACAGGTCTACCAAGCTGCGGACACCAGGTCTACCCAGGGCATGCTGCGGACACCAGGTCTACCCACGGCTTGCTGCGGACAACAGGTCTACCAACTCAATGCTGCGGACAACAGGTCTACCCAGCCATGAAACGGGCAACAGGTCTACCAAGCTGCGGACACCAGGTCTACCCACGGCTTGCTGCGGACACCAGGTCTACCCAGCCATGAAACGGGCAACAGGTCTACCAAGCTGCGGACACCAGGTCTACCCAGGGCATGCTGCGGACACCAGGTCTACCCAGCCATGAAACGGGCAACAGGTCTACCAAGCTGCGGACACCAGGTCTACCCAGCCATGAAACGGGCAACAGGTCTACTCACTCAATGCTGCGGACACCAGGTCTACCCAGCCATGAAACGGGCAACAGGTCTACCAACTCAATGCTGCGGACAACAGGTCTACCCAGCCATGAAACGGGCAACAGGTCTACTCACGGCTTGCTGCGGACACCAGGTCTACCCAGCCATGAAACGGGCAACAGGTCTACCAAGCTGCGGACACCAGGTCTACCCAGGGCATGCTGCGGACACCAGGTCTACCCACGGCTTGCTGCGGACAACAGGTCTACCCAGGCATGAATCGGGCAACAGGTCTACCAAGCTGCGGACACCAGGTCTACCCAGGGCATGCTGCGGACACCAGGTCTACCCACGGCTTGCTGCGGACAACAGGTCTACCAACTCAATGCTGCGGACAACAGGTCTACCCAGCCATGAAACGGGCAACAGGTCTACCAAGCTGCGGACACCAGGTCTACCCACGGCTTGCTGCGGACACCAGGTCTACCCAGCCATGAAACGGGCAACAGGTCTACCAAGCTGCGGACACCAGGTCTACCCAGGGCATGCTGCGGACACCAGGTCTACCCAGCCATGAAACGGGCAACAGGTCTACCAAGCTGCGGACACCAGGTCTACCCAGCCATGAAACGGGCAACAGGTCTACTCACTCAATGCTGCGGACACCAGGTCTACCCAGCCATGAAACGGGCAACAGGTCTACCAACTCAATGCTGCGGACAACAGGTCTACCCAGCCATGAAACGGGCAAAAGGTCTACCAAGCTGCGGACACCAGGTCTACCCACGGCTTGCTGCGGACAACAGGTCTACCCAGGCATGAATCGGGCAACAGGTCTACCAAGCTGCGGACACCAGGTCTACCCACGGCTTGCTGCGGACACCAGGTCTACCCAGCCATGAAACGGGCAACAGGTCTACCAAGCTGCGGACACCAGGTCTACCCAGGGCATGCTGCGGACACCAGGCCTACCCAGCCATGAAACGGGCTACAGGTCTACCAAGCTGCGGACAACAGGTCTACCCAGGGCATGCTGCGGACAACAGGTCTACCCAGCCATGAAACGGGCAACAGGTCTACTCACGGCTTGCTGCGGACACCAGGTCTACCCAGCCATGAAACGGGCAACAGGTCTACCAAGCTGCGGACACCAGGTCTACCCAGGGCATGCTGCGGACACCAGGTCTACCCACGGCTTGCTGCGGACACCAGGTCTACCCAGCCATGAAACGGGCAACAGGTCTACCAGGGTGCGGACACCAGGTCTACCCAGGGCATGCTGCGGACACCAGGTCTACCCACGGCTTGCTGCGGACAACAGGTCTACCCAGCCATGAAACGGGCAACAGGTCTACCAAGCTGCGGACACCAGGTCTACCCAGGGCATGCTGCGGACACCAGGTCTACCCAGCCATGAAACGGGCAACAGGTCTACTCACGGCTTGCTGCGGACACCAGGTCTACCCAGCCATGAAACGGGCAACAGGTCTACCAAGCTGCGGACACCAGGTCTACCCAGGGCATGCTGCGGACACCAGGTCTACCCACGGCTTGCTGCGGACAACAGGTCTACCCAGGCATGAATCGGGCAACAGGTCTACCAAGCTCCGGACACCAGGTCTACCCACGGCTTGCTGCGGACAACAGGTCTACCCAGCCATGAAACGGGCAACAGGTCTATCCACTCAATGCTGCGGACAACAGGTCTACCCAGCCATGAAACGGGCAACAGGTCTACCAAGCTGCGGACACCAGGTCTACCCAGGGCATGCTGCGGACACCAGGTCTACCCAGCCATGAAACGGGCAACAGGTCTACTCACGGCTTGCAGCGGACAACAGGTCTACCCAGCCATGAAACGGGCAACAGGTCTACCAAGCTGCGGACACCAGGTCTACCCAGGGCATGCTGCGGACACCAGGTCTACCCAGCCATGAAACGGGCAACAGGTCTACTCACGGCTTGCTGCGGACACCAGGTCTACCCAGCCATGAAACAGGCAACAGGTCTACCAAGCTGCGGACACCAGGTCTACCCAGCCATGAAACGGGCAACAGGTCTACCAAGCTGCGGACACCAGGTCTACCCAGGGCATGCTGCGGACACCAGGTCTACCAACTCAATGCTGCGGACAACAGGTCTACCCAGCCATGAAACGGGCAACAGGTCTACCAAGCTGCGGACACCAGGTCTACCCAGGGCATGCTGCGGACACCAGGTCTACCAACTCAATGCTGCGGACACCAGGTCTACCCAGCCATGAAACGGGCAACAGGTCTACCAACTCAATGCTGCGGGCAACAGGTCTACCCAGGCATGAATCGGGCAACAGGTCTACCAAGCTGCGGACACCAGGTCTACCCACGGCTTGCTGCGGACAACAGGTCTACCCAGGCATGAATCGGGCAACAGGTCTACCAAGCTGCGGACACCAGGTCTACCCACGGCTTGCTGCGGACACCAGGTCTACCCAGCCATGAAACGGGCAACAGGTCTACCAAGCTGCGGACACCAGGTCTACCCAGGGCATGCTGCGGACACCAGGTCTACCCAGCCATGAAACGGGCAACAGGTCTACTCACGGCTTGCTGCGGACACCAGGTCTACCCAGCCATGAAACGGGCAACAGGTCTACCAAGCTGCGGACACCAGGTCTACCCAGGGCATGCTGCGGACACCAGGTCTACCCAGCCATGAAACGGGCAACAGGTCTACTCACGGCTTGCTGCGGACACCAGGTCTACCCAGCCATGAAACGGGCAACAGGTCTACCAAGCTGCGGACACCAGGTCTACCCAGGGCATGCTGCGGACACCAGGTCTACCCACGGCTTGCTGCGGACAACAGGTCTACCCAGCCATGAAACGGGCAAGAGGTCTACCAAGCTGCGGACACCAGGTCTACCCAGGGCATGCTGCGGACACCAGGTCTACCCACGGCTTGCTGCGGACAACAGGTCTACCAACTCAATGCTGCGGACAACAGGTCTACCCAGCCATGAAACGGGCAACAGGTCTACCAAGCTGCGGACACCAGGTCTACCCACGGCTTGCTGCGGACACCAGGTCTACCCAGCCATGAAACGGGCAACAGGTCTACCAAGCTGCGGACACCAGGTCTACCCAGGGCATGCTGCGGACACCAGGTCTACCCAGCCATGAAACGGGCAACAGGTCTACCAAGCTGCGGACACCAGGTCTACCCAGCCATGAAACGGGCAACAGGTCTACTCACTCAATGCTGCGGACACCAGGTCTACCCAGCCATGAAACGGGCAACAGGTCTACCAACTCAATGCTGCGGACAACAGGTCTACCCAGGCATGAAACGGGCAACAGGTCTACCAAGCTGCGGACACCAGGTCTACCCAGGGCATGCTGCGGACACCAGGTCTACCCACGGCTTGCTGCGGACAACAGGTCTACCCAGGCATGAAACGGGCAACAGGTCTACCAAGCTGCGGACACCAGGTCTACCCAGGGCATGCTGCGGACACCAGGTCTACCAACTCAATGCTGCGGACACCAGGTCTACCCAGCCATGAAACGGGCAACAGGTCTACCAACTCAATGCTGCGGGCAACAGGTCTACCCAGGGCATGCTGCGGACACCAGGTCTACCCACTCAATGCTGCGGACAACAGGTCTACCCAGCCATGAATCGGGCAACAGGTCTACCAAGCTGCGGACACCAGGTCTACCCACGGCTTGCTGCGGACAACAGGTCTACCCAGCCATGAAACGGGCACCAGGTCTACTCACGGCTTGCTGCGGACACCAGGTCTACCCAGCCATGAAACGGGCAACAGGTCTACCAAGCTGCGGACACCAGGTCTACCCAGCCATGAAACGGGCAACAGGTCTACTCACTCAATGCTGCGGACACCAGGTCTACCCAGCCATGAAACGGGCAACAGGTCTACCAACTCAATGCTGCGGACAACAGGTCTACCCAGCCATGAAACGGGCAACAGGTCTACCAAGCTGCGGACACCAGGTCTACCCAGGGCATGCTGCGGACACCAGGTCTACCCACGGCTTGCTGCGGACAACAGGTCTACCCAGGCATGAAACGGGCAACAGGTCTACCAAGCTGCGGACACCAGGTCTACCCAGGGCATGCTGCGGACACCTGGTCTACCAACTCAATGCTGCGGACACCAGGTCTACCCAGCCATGAAACGGGCAACAGGTCTACCAACTCAATGCTGCGGGCAACAGGTCTACCCAGGGCATGCTGCGGACACCAGGTCTACCCACTCAATGCTGCGGACAACAGGTCTACCCAGCCATGAATCGGGCAACAGGTCTACCAAGCTGCGGACACCAGGTCTACCCACGGCTTGCTGCGGACAACAGGTCTACCCAGCCATGAAACGGGCACCAGGTCTACCAAGCTGCGGACACCAGGTCTACCCAGGGCATGCTGCGGACACCAGGTCTACCCAGCCATGAAACGGGCAACAGGTCTACTCACGGCTTGCTGCGGACAACAGGTCTACCCAGCCATGAAACGGGCAACAGGTCTACCAAGCTGCGGACAACAGGTCTACCCAGGGCATGCTGCGGACACCAGGTCTACCCACTCAATGCTGCGGACAACAGGTCTACCCAGGCATGAATCGGGCAACAGGTCTACCAAGCTCCGGACACCAGGTCTACCCACGGCTTGCTGCGGACAACAGGTCTACCCAGCCATGAAACGGGCAACAGGTCTACCAAGCTGCGGACACCAGGTCTACCCAGGGCATGCTGCGGACACCAGGTCTACCCAGCCATGAAACGGGCAACAGGTCTACTCACGGCTTGCTGCGGACACCAGGTCTACCCAGCCATGAAACGGGCAACAGGTCTACCAAGCTGCGGACACCAGGTCTACCCAGGGCATGCTGCGGACACCAGGTCTACCCAGCCATGAAACGGGCAACAGGTCTACTCACGGCTTGCTGCGGACACCAGGTCTACCCAGCCATGAAACGGGCAACAGGTCTACCAAGCTGCGGACACCAGGTCTACCCAGGGCATGCTGCGGACACCAGGTCTACCCACGGCTTGCTGCGGACAACAGGTCTACCCAGGCATGAATCGGGCAACAGGTCTACCAAGCTGCGGACACCAGGTCTACCCAGGGCATGCTGCGGACACCAGGTCTACCCACGGCTTGCTGCGGACAACAGGTCTACCAACTCAATGCTGCGGACACCAGGTCTACCCAGCCATGAAACGGGCAACAGGTCTACCAAGCTGCGGACACCAGGTCTACCCACGGCTTGCTGCGGACAACAGGTCTACCCAGCCATGAAACGGGCAACAGGTCTACCAAGCTGCGGACACCAGGTCTACCCAGGGCATGCTGCGGACACCAGGTCTACCCAGCCATGAAACGGGCAACAGGTCTACCAAGCTGCGGACACCAGGTCTACCCAGCCATGAAACGGGCAACAGGTCTACTCACTCAATGCTGCGGACACCAGGTCTACCCAGCCATGAAACGGGCAACAGGTCTACCAACTCAATGCTGCGGACAACAGGTCTACCCAGCCATGAAACGGGCAAAAGGTCTACCAAGCTGCGGACACCAGGTCTACCCACGGCTTGCTGCGGACAACAGGTCTACCCAGGCATGAATCGGGCAACAGGTCTACCAAGCTGCGGACACCAGGTCTACCCACGGCTTGCTGCGGACACCAGGTCTACCCAGCCATGAAACGGGCAACAGGTCTACCAAGCTGCGGACACCAGGTCTACCCAGGGCATGCTGCGGACACCAGGCCTACCCAGCCATGAAACGGGCTACAGGTCTACCAAGCTGCGGACAACAGGTCTACCCAGGGCATGCTGCGGACAACAGGTCTACCCAGCCATGAAACGGGCAACAGGTCTACTCACGGCTTGCTGCGGACACCAGGTCTACCCAGCCATGAAACGGGCAACAGGTCTACCAAGCTGCGGACACCAGGTCTACCCAGGGCATGCTGCTGACACCAGGTCTACCCACGGCTTGCTGCGGACACCAGGTCTACCCAGCCATGAAACGGGCAACAGGTCTACCAGGGTGCGGACACCAGGTCTACCCAGGGCATGCTGCGGACACCAGGTCTACCCACGGCTTGCTGCGGACAACAGGTCTACCCAGCCATGAAACGGGCAACAGGTCTACCAAGCTGCGGACACCAGGTCTACCCAGGGCATGCTGCGGACACCAGGTCTACCCAGCCATGAAACGGGCAACAGGTCTACTCACGGCTTGCTGCGGACACCAGGTCTACCCAGCCATGAAACGGGCAACAGGTCTACCAAGCTGCGGACACCAGGTCTACCCAGGGCATGCTGCGGACACCAGGTCTACCCACGGCTTGCTGCGGACAACAGGTCTACCCAGGCATGAATCGGGCAACAGGTCTACCAAGCTCCGGACACCAGGTCTACCCACGGCTTGCTGCGGACAACAGGTCTACCCAGCCATGAAACGGGCAACAGGTCTACCCACTCAATGCTGCGGACAACAGGTCTACCCAGCCATGAAACGGGCAACAGGTCTACCAAGCTGCGGACACCAGGTCTACCCAGGGCATGCTGCGGACACCAGGTCTACCCAGCCATGAAACGGGCAACAGGTCTACTCACGGCTTGCAGCGGACAACAGGTCTACCCAGCCATGAAACGGGCAACAGGTCTACCAAGCTGCGGACACCAGGTCTACCCAGGGCATGCTGCGGACACCAGGTCTACCCAGCCATGAAACGGGCAACAGGTCTACTCACGGCTTGCTGCGGACACCAGGTCTACCCAGCCATGAAACAGGCAACAGGTCTACCAAGCTGCGGACACCAGGTCTACCCAGCCATGAAACGGGCAACAGGTCTACCAAGCTGCGGACACCAGGTCTACCCAGGGCATGCTGCGGACACCAGGTCTACCAACTCAATGCTGCGGACAACAGGTCTACCCAGCCATGAAACGGGCAACAGGTCTACCAAGCTGCGGACACCAGGTCTACCCAGGGCATGCTGCGGACACCAGGTCTACCAACTCAATGCTGCGGACACCAGGTCTACCCAGCCATGAAACGGGCAACAGGTCTACCAACTCAATGCTGCGGGCAACAGGTCTACCCAGGCATGAATCGGGCAACAGGTCTACCAAGCTGCGGACACCAGGTCTACCCACGGCTTGCTGCGGACAACAGGTCTACCCAGGCATGAATCGGGCAACAGGTCTACCAAGCTGCGGACACCAGGTCTACCCACGGCTTGCTGCGGACACCAGGTCTACCCAGCCATGAAACGGGCAACAGGTCTACCAAGCTGCGGACACCAGGTCTACCCAGGGCATGCTGCGGACACCAGGTCTACCCAGCCATGAAACGGGCAACAGGTCTACTCACGGCTTGCTGCGGACACCAGGTCTACCCAGCCATGAAACGGGCAACAGGTCTACCAAGCTGCGGACACCAGGTCTACCCAGGGCATGCTGCGGACACCAGGTCTACCCAGCCATGAAACGGGCAACAGGTCTACTCACGGCTTGCTGCGGACACCAGGTCTACCCAGCCATGAAACGGGCAACAGGTCTACCAAGCTGCGGACACCAGGTCTACCCAGGGCATGCTGCGGACACCAGGTCTACCCACGGCTTGCTGCGGACAACAGGTCTACCCAGCCATGAAACGGGCAAGAGGTCTACCAAGCTGCGGACACCAGGTCTACCCAGGGCATGCTGCGGACACCAGGTCTACCCACGGCTTGCTGCGGACAACAGGTCTACCAACTCAATGCTGCGGACAACAGGTCTACCCAGCCATGAAACGGGCAACAGGTCTACCAAGCTGCGGACACCAGGTCTACCCACGGCTTGCTGCGGACACCAGGTCTACCCAGCCATGAAACGGGCAACAGGTCTACCAAGCTGCGGACACCAGGTCTACCCAGGGCATGCTGCGGACACCAGGTCTACCCAGCCATGAAACGGGCAACAGGTCTACCAAGCTGCGGACACCAGGTCTACCCAGCCATGAAACGGGCAACAGGTCTACTCACTCAATGCTGCGGACACCAGGTCTACCCAGCCATGAAACGGGCAACAGGTCTACCAACTCAATGCTGCGGACAACAGGTCTACCCAGCCATGAAACGGGCAACAGGTCTACCAAGCTGCGGACACCAGGTCTACCCAGGGCATGCTGCGGACACCAGGTCTACCCACGGCTTGCTGCGGACAACAGGTCTACCCAGGCATGAAACGGGCAACAGGTCTACCAAGCTGCGGACACCAGGTCTACCCAGGGCATGCTGCGGACACCAGGTCTACCAACTCAATGCTGCGGACACCAGGTCTACCCAGCCATGAAACGGGCAACAGGTCTACCAACTCAATGCTGCGGGCAACAGGTCTACCCAGGGCATGCTGCGGACACCAGGTCTACCCACTCAATGCTGCGGACAACAGGTCTACCCAGCCATGAATCGGGCAACAGGTCTACCAAGCTGCGGACACCAGGTCTACCCACGGCTTGCTGCGGACACCAGGTCTACCCAGCCATGAAACGGGCACCAGGTCTACTCACGGCTTGCTGCGGACACCAGGTCTACCCAGCCATGAAACGGGCAACAGGTCTACCAAGCTGCGGACACCAGGTCTACCCAGCCATGAAACGGGCAACAGGTCTACTCACTCAATGCTGCGGACACCAGGTCTACCCAGCCATGAAACGGGCAACAGGTCTACCAACTCAATGCTGCGGACAACAGGTCTACCCAGCCATGAAACGGGCAACAGGTCTACCAAGCTGCGGACACCAGGTCTACCCAGGGCATGCTGCGGACACCAGGTCTACCCACGGCTTGCTGCGGACACCAGGTCTACCCAGGCATGAAACGGGCAACAGGTCTACCAAGCTGCGGACACCAGGTCTACCCAGCCATGAAACGGGCAACAGGTCTACTCACTCAATGCTGCGGACACCAGGTCTACCCAGCCATGAAACGGGCAACAGGTCTACCAACTCAATGCTGCGGACAACAGGTCTACCCAGCCATGAAACGGGCAACAGGTCTACTCACGGCTTGCTGCGGACACCAGGTCTACCCAGCCATGAAACGGGCAACAGGTCTACCAAGCTGCGGACACCAGGTCTACCCAGGGCATGCTGCGGACACCAGGTCTACCCACGGCTTGCTGCGGACAACAGGTCTACCCAGGCATGAATCGGGCAACAGGTCTACCAAGCTGCGGACACCAGGTCTACCCAGGGCATGCTGCGGACACCAGGTCTACCCACGGCTTGCTGCGGACAACAGGTCTACCAACTCAATGCTGCGGACAACAGGTCTACCCAGCCATGAAACGGGCAACAGGTCTACCAAGCTGCGGACACCAGGTCTACCCACGGCTTGCTGCGGACACCAGGTCTACCCAGCCATGAAACGGGCAACAGGTCTACCAAGCTGCGGACACCAGGTCTACCCAGGGCATGCTGCGGACACCAGGTCTACCCAGCCATGAAACGGGCAACAGGTCTACCAAGCTGCGGACACCAGGTCTACCCAGCCATGAAACGGGCAACAGGTCTACTCACTCAATGCTGCGGACACCAGGTCTACCCAGCCATGAAACGGGCAACAGGTCTACCAACTCAATGCTGCGGACAACAGGTCTACCCAGCCATGAAACGGGCAAAAGGTCTACCAAGCTGCGGACACCAGGTCTACCCACGGCTTGCTGCGGACAACAGGTCTACCCAGGCATGAATCGGGCAACAGGTCTACCAAGCTGCGGACACCAGGTCTACCCACGGCTTGCTGCGGACACCAGGTCTACCCAGCCATGAAACGGGCAACAGGTCTACCAAGCTGCGGACACCAGGTCTACCCAGGGCATGCTGCGGACACCAGGCCTACCCAGCCATGAAACGGGCTACAGGTCTACCAAGCTGCGGACAACAGGTCTACCCAGGGCATGCTGCGGACAACAGGTCTACCCAGCCATGAAACGGGCAACAGGTCTACTCACGGCTTGCTGCGGACACCAGGTCTACCCAGCCATGAAACGGGCAACAGGTCTACCAAGCTGCGGACACCAGGTCTACCCAGGGCATGCTGCGGACACCAGGTCTACCCACGGCTTGCTGCGGACACCAGGTCTACCCAGCCATGAAACGGGCAACAGGTCTACCAGGGTGCGGACACCAGGTCTACCCAGGGCATGCTGCGGACACCAGGTCTACCCACGGCTTGCTGCGGACAACAGGTCTACCCAGCCATGAAACGGGCAACAGGTCTACCAAGCTGCGGACACCAGGTCTACCCAGGGCATGCTGCGGACACCAGGTCTACCCAGCCATGAAACGGGCAACAGGTCTACTCACGGCTTGCTGCGGACACCAGGTCTACCCAGCCATGAAACGGGCAACAGGTCTACCAAGCTGCGGACACCAGGTCTACCCAGGGCATGCTGCGGACACCAGGTCTACCCACGGCTTGCTGCGGACAACAGGTCTACCCAGGCATGAATCGGGCAACAGGTCTACCAAGCTCCGGACACCAGGTCTACCCACGGCTTGCTGCGGACAACAGGTCTACCCAGCCATGAAACGGGCAACAGGTCTATCCACTCAATGCTGCGGACAACAGGTCTACCCAGCCATGAAACGGGCAACAGGTCTACCAAGCTGCGGACACCAGGTCTACCCAGGGCATGCTGCGGACACCAGGTCTACCCAGCCATGAAACGGGCAACAGGTCTACT
The DNA here is from genome assembly GCF_052056855.1 of Sturnus vulgaris. Classification (NCBI taxonomy): domain Eukaryota; kingdom Metazoa; phylum Chordata; class Aves; order Passeriformes; family Sturnidae; genus Sturnus; species Sturnus vulgaris. The sequence goes on along the minus strand of NW_028276073.1, from coordinate 2,709,452 downwards.
CACGGCTTGCAGCGGACAACAGGTCTACCCAGCCATGAAACGGGCAACAGGTCTACCAAGCTGCGGACACCAGGTCTACCCAGGGCATGCTGCGGACACCAGGTCTACCCAGCCATGAAACGGGCAACAGGTCTACTCACGGCTTGCTGCGGACACCAGGTCTACCCAGCCATGAAACAGGCAACAGGTCTACCAAGCTGCGGACACCAGGTCTACCCAGCCATGAAACGGGCAACAGGTCTACCAAGCTGCGGACACCAGGTCTACCCAGGGCATGCTGCGGACACCAGGTCTACCAACTCAATGCTGCGGACAACAGGTCTACCCAGCCATGAAACGGGCAACAGGTCTACCAAGCTGCGGACACCAGGTCTACCCAGGGCATGCTGCGGACACCAGGTCTACCAACTCAATGCTGCGGACACCAGGTCTACCCAGCCATGAAACGGGCAACAGGTCTACCAACTCAATGCTGCGGGCAACAGGTCTACCCAGGCATGAATCGGGCAACAGGTCTACCAAGCTGCGGACACCAGGTCTACCCACGGCTTGCTGCGGACAACAGGTCTACCCAGGCATGAATCGGGCAACAGGTCTACCAAGCTGCGGACACCAGGTCTACCCACGGCTTGCTGCGGACACCAGGTCTACCCAGCCATGAAACGGGCAACAGGTCTACCAAGCTGCGGACACCAGGTCTACCCAGGGCATGCTGCGGACACCAGGTCTACCCAGCCATGAAACGGGCAACAGGTCTACTCACGGCTTGCTGCGGACACCAGGTCTACCCAGCCATGAAACGGGCAACAGGTCTACCAAGCTGCGGACACCAGGTCTACCCAGGGCATGCTGCGGACACCAGGTCTACCCAGCCATGAAACGGGCAACAGGTCTACTCACGGCTTGCTGCGGACACCAGGTCTACCCAGCCATGAAACGGGCAACAGGTCTACCAAGCTGCGGACACCAGGTCTACCCAGGGCATGCTGCGGACACCAGGTCTACCCACGGCTTGCTGCGGACAACAGGTCTACCCAGCCATGAAACGGGCAAGAGGTCTACCAAGCTGCGGACACCAGGTCTACCCAGGGCATGCTGCGGACACCAGGTCTACCCACGGCTTGCTGCGGACAACAGGTCTACCAACTCAATGCTGCGGACAACAGGTCTACCCAGCCATGAAACGGGCAACAGGTCTACCAAGCTGCGGACACCAGGTCTACCCACGGCTTGCTGCGGACACCAGGTCTACCCAGCCATGAAACGGGCAACAGGTCTACCAAGCTGCGGACACCAGGTCTACCCAGGGCATGCTGCGGACACCAGGTCTACCCAGCCATGAAACGGGCAACAGGTCTACCAAGCTGCGGACACCAGGTCTACCCAGCCATGAAACGGGCAACAGGTCTACTCACTCAATGCTGCGGACACCAGGTCTACCCAGCCATGAAACGGGCAACAGGTCTACCAACTCAATGCTGCGGACAACAGGTCTACCCAGGCATGAAACGGGCAACAGGTCTACCAAGCTGCGGACACCAGGTCTACCCAGGGCATGCTGCGGACACCAGGTCTACCCACGGCTTGCTGCGGACAACAGGTCTACCCAGGCATGAAACGGGCAACAGGTCTACCAAGCTGCGGACACCAGGTCTACCCAGGGCATGCTGCGGACACCAGGTCTACCAACTCAATGCTGCGGACACCAGGTCTACCCAGCCATGAAACGGGCAACAGGTCTACCAACTCAATGCTGCGGGCAACAGGTCTACCCAGGGCATGCTGCGGACACCAGGTCTACCCACTCAATGCTGCGGACAACAGGTCTACCCAGCCATGAATCGGGCAACAGGTCTACCAAGCTGCGGACACCAGGTCTACCCACGGCTTGCTGCGGACAACAGGTCTACCCAGCCATGAAACGGGCACCAGGTCTACTCACGGCTTGCTGCGGACACCAGGTCTACCCAGCCATGAAACGGGCAACAGGTCTACCAAGCTGCGGACACCAGGTCTACCCAGCCATGAAACGGGCAACAGGTCTACTCACTCAATGCTGCGGACACCAGGTCTACCCAGCCATGAAACGGGCAACAGGTCTACCAACTCAATGCTGCGGACAACAGGTCTACCCAGCCATGAAACGGGCAACAGGTCTACCAAGCTGCGGACACCAGGTCTACCCAGGGCATGCTGCGGACACCAGGTCTACCCACGGCTTGCTGCGGACAACAGGTCTACCCAGGCATGAAACGGGCAACAGGTCTACCAAGCTGCGGACACCAGGTCTACCCAGGGCATGCTGCGGACACCTGGTCTACCAACTCAATGCTGCGGACACCAGGTCTACCCAGCCATGAAACGGGCAACAGGTCTACCAACTCAATGCTGCGGGCAACAGGTCTACCCAGGGCATGCTGCGGACACCAGGTCTACCCACTCAATGCTGCGGACAACAGGTCTACCCAGCCATGAATCGGGCAACAGGTCTACCAAGCTGCGGACACCAGGTCTACCCACGGCTTGCTGCGGACAACAGGTCTACCCAGCCATGAAACGGGCACCAGGTCTACCAAGCTGCGGACACCAGGTCTACCCAGGGCATGCTGCGGACACCAGGTCTACCCAGCCATGAAACGGGCAACAGGTCTACTCACGGCTTGCTGCGGACAACAGGTCTACCCAGCCATGAAACGGGCAACAGGTCTACCAAGCTGCGGACAACAGGTCTACCCAGGGCATGCTGCGGACACCAGGTCTACCCACTCAATGCTGCGGACAACAGGTCTACCCAGGCATGAATCGGGCAACAGGTCTACCAAGCTCCGGACACCAGGTCTACCCACGGCTTGCTGCGGACAACAGGTCTACCCAGCCATGAAACGGGCAACAGGTCTACCAAGCTGCGGACACCAGGTCTACCCAGGGCATGCTGCGGACACCAGGTCTACCCAGCCATGAAACGGGCAACAGGTCTACTCACGGCTTGCTGCGGACACCAGGTCTACCCAGCCATGAAACGGGCAACAGGTCTACCAAGCTGCGGACACCAGGTCTACCCAGGGCATGCTGCGGACACCAGGTCTACCCAGCCATGAAACGGGCAACAGGTCTACTCACGGCTTGCTGCGGACACCAGGTCTACCCAGCCATGAAACGGGCAACAGGTCTACCAAGCTGCGGACACCAGGTCTACCCAGGGCATGCTGCGGACACCAGGTCTACCCACGGCTTGCTGCGGACAACAGGTCTACCCAGGCATGAATCGGGCAACAGGTCTACCAAGCTGCGGACACCAGGTCTACCCAGGGCATGCTGCGGACACCAGGTCTACCCACGGCTTGCTGCGGACAACAGGTCTACCAACTCAATGCTGCGGACACCAGGTCTACCCAGCCATGAAACGGGCAACAGGTCTACCAAGCTGCGGACACCAGGTCTACCCACGGCTTGCTGCGGACAACAGGTCTACCCAGCCATGAAACGGGCAACAGGTCTACCAAGCTGCGGACACCAGGTCTACCCAGGGCATGCTGCGGACACCAGGTCTACCCAGCCATGAAACGGGCAACAGGTCTACCAAGCTGCGGACACCAGGTCTACCCAGCCATGAAACGGGCAACAGGTCTACTCACTCAATGCTGCGGACACCAGGTCTACCCAGCCATGAAACGGGCAACAGGTCTACCAACTCAATGCTGCGGACAACAGGTCTACCCAGCCATGAAACGGGCAAAAGGTCTACCAAGCTGCGGACACCAGGTCTACCCACGGCTTGCTGCGGACAACAGGTCTACCCAGGCATGAATCGGGCAACAGGTCTACCAAGCTGCGGACACCAGGTCTACCCACGGCTTGCTGCGGACACCAGGTCTACCCAGCCATGAAACGGGCAACAGGTCTACCAAGCTGCGGACACCAGGTCTACCCAGGGCATGCTGCGGACACCAGGCCTACCCAGCCATGAAACGGGCTACAGGTCTACCAAGCTGCGGACAACAGGTCTACCCAGGGCATGCTGCGGACAACAGGTCTACCCAGCCATGAAACGGGCAACAGGTCTACTCACGGCTTGCTGCGGACACCAGGTCTACCCAGCCATGAAACGGGCAACAGGTCTACCAAGCTGCGGACACCAGGTCTACCCAGGGCATGCTGCTGACACCAGGTCTACCCACGGCTTGCTGCGGACACCAGGTCTACCCAGCCATGAAACGGGCAACAGGTCTACCAGGGTGCGGACACCAGGTCTACCCAGGGCATGCTGCGGACACCAGGTCTACCCACGGCTTGCTGCGGACAACAGGTCTACCCAGCCATGAAACGGGCAACAGGTCTACCAAGCTGCGGACACCAGGTCTACCCAGGGCATGCTGCGGACACCAGGTCTACCCAGCCATGAAACGGGCAACAGGTCTACTCACGGCTTGCTGCGGACACCAGGTCTACCCAGCCATGAAACGGGCAACAGGTCTACCAAGCTGCGGACACCAGGTCTACCCAGGGCATGCTGCGGACACCAGGTCTACCCACGGCTTGCTGCGGACAACAGGTCTACCCAGGCATGAATCGGGCAACAGGTCTACCAAGCTCCGGACACCAGGTCTACCCACGGCTTGCTGCGGACAACAGGTCTACCCAGCCATGAAACGGGCAACAGGTCTACCCACTCAATGCTGCGGACAACAGGTCTACCCAGCCATGAAACGGGCAACAGGTCTACCAAGCTGCGGACACCAGGTCTACCCAGGGCATGCTGCGGACACCAGGTCTACCCAGCCATGAAACGGGCAACAGGTCTACTCACGGCTTGCAGCGGACAACAGGTCTACCCAGCCATGAAACGGGCAACAGGTCTACCAAGCTGCGGACACCAGGTCTACCCAGGGCATGCTGCGGACACCAGGTCTACCCAGCCATGAAACGGGCAACAGGTCTACTCACGGCTTGCTGCGGACACCAGGTCTACCCAGCCATGAAACAGGCAACAGGTCTACCAAGCTGCGGACACCAGGTCTACCCAGCCATGAAACGGGCAACAGGTCTACCAAGCTGCGGACACCAGGTCTACCCAGGGCATGCTGCGGACACCAGGTCTACCAACTCAATGCTGCGGACAACAGGTCTACCCAGCCATGAAACGGGCAACAGGTCTACCAAGCTGCGGACACCAGGTCTACCCAGGGCATGCTGCGGACACCAGGTCTACCAACTCAATGCTGCGGACACCAGGTCTACCCAGCCATGAAACGGGCAACAGGTCTACCAACTCAATGCTGCGGGCAACAGGTCTACCCAGGCATGAATCGGGCAACAGGTCTACCAAGCTGCGGACACCAGGTCTACCCACGGCTTGCTGCGGACAACAGGTCTACCCAGGCATGAATCGGGCAACAGGTCTACCAAGCTGCGGACACCAGGTCTACCCACGGCTTGCTGCGGACACCAGGTCTACCCAGCCATGAAACGGGCAACAGGTCTACCAAGCTGCGGACACCAGGTCTACCCAGGGCATGCTGCGGACACCAGGTCTACCCAGCCATGAAACGGGCAACAGGTCTACTCACGGCTTGCTGCGGACACCAGGTCTACCCAGCCATGAAACGGGCAACAGGTCTACCAAGCTGCGGACACCAGGTCTACCCAGGGCATGCTGCGGACACCAGGTCTACCCAGCCATGAAACGGGCAACAGGTCTACTCACGGCTTGCTGCGGACACCAGGTCTACCCAGCCATGAAACGGGCAACAGGTCTACCAAGCTGCGGACACCAGGTCTACCCAGGGCATGCTGCGGACACCAGGTCTACCCACGGCTTGCTGCGGACAACAGGTCTACCCAGCCATGAAACGGGCAAGAGGTCTACCAAGCTGCGGACACCAGGTCTACCCAGGGCATGCTGCGGACACCAGGTCTACCCACGGCTTGCTGCGGACAACAGGTCTACCAACTCAATGCTGCGGACAACAGGTCTACCCAGCCATGAAACGGGCAACAGGTCTACCAAGCTGCGGACACCAGGTCTACCCACGGCTTGCTGCGGACACCAGGTCTACCCAGCCATGAAACGGGCAACAGGTCTACCAAGCTGCGGACACCAGGTCTACCCAGGGCATGCTGCGGACACCAGGTCTACCCAGCCATGAAACGGGCAACAGGTCTACCAAGCTGCGGACACCAGGTCTACCCAGCCATGAAACGGGCAACAGGTCTACTCACTCAATGCTGCGGACACCAGGTCTACCCAGCCATGAAACGGGCAACAGGTCTACCAACTCAATGCTGCGGACAACAGGTCTACCCAGCCATGAAACGGGCAACAGGTCTACCAAGCTGCGGACACCAGGTCTACCCAGGGCATGCTGCGGACACCAGGTCTACCCACGGCTTGCTGCGGACAACAGGTCTACCCAGGCATGAAACGGGCAACAGGTCTACCAAGCTGCGGACACCAGGTCTACCCAGGGCATGCTGCGGACACCAGGTCTACCAACTCAATGCTGCGGACACCAGGTCTACCCAGCCATGAAACGGGCAACAGGTCTACCAACTCAATGCTGCGGGCAACAGGTCTACCCAGGGCATGCTGCGGACACCAGGTCTACCCACTCAATGCTGCGGACAACAGGTCTACCCAGCCATGAATCGGGCAACAGGTCTACCAAGCTGCGGACACCAGGTCTACCCACGGCTTGCTGCGGACACCAGGTCTACCCAGCCATGAAACGGGCACCAGGTCTACTCACGGCTTGCTGCGGACACCAGGTCTACCCAGCCATGAAACGGGCAACAGGTCTACCAAGCTGCGGACACCAGGTCTACCCAGCCATGAAACGGGCAACAGGTCTACTCACTCAATGCTGCGGACACCAGGTCTACCCAGCCATGAAACGGGCAACAGGTCTACCAACTCAATGCTGCGGACAACAGGTCTACCCAGCCATGAAACGGGCAACAGGTCTACCAAGCTGCGGACACCAGGTCTACCCAGGGCATGCTGCGGACACCAGGTCTACCCACGGCTTGCTGCGGACACCAGGTCTACCCAGGCATGAAACGGGCAACAGGTCTACCAAGCTGCGGACACCAGGTCTACCCAGGGCATGCTGCGGACACCAGGTCTACCAACTCAATGCTGCGGACACCAGGTCTACCCAGCCATGAAACGGGCAACAGGTCTACCAACTCAATGCTGCGGGCAACAGGTCTACCCAGGGCATGCTGCGGACACCAGGTCTACCCACTCAATGCTGCGGACAACAGGTCTACCCAGCCATGAATCGGGCAACAGGTCTACCAAGCTGCGGACACCAGGTCTACCCACGGCTTGCTGCGGACAACAGGTCTACCCAGCCATGAAACGGGCACCAGGTCTACTCACGGCTTGCTGCGGACACCAGGTCTACCCAGCCATGAAACGGGCAACAGGTCTACCAAGCTGCGGACACCAGGTCTACCCAGCCATGAAACGGGCAACAGGTCTACCAAGCTGCGGACACCAGGTCTACCCAGCCATGAAACGGGCAACAGGTCTACTCACTCAATGCTGCGGACACCAGGTCTACCCAGCCATGAAACGGGCAACAGGTCTACCAACTCAATGCTGCGGACAACAGGTCTACCCAGCCATGAAACGGGCAACAGGTCTACCAAGCTGCGGACACCAGGTCTACCCAGGGCATGCTGCGGACACCAGGTCTACCCACGGCTTGCTGCGGACAACAGGTCTACCCAGGCATGAAACGGGCAACAGGTCTACCAAGCTGCGGACACCAGGTCTACCCAGGGCATGCTGCGGACACCAGGTCTACCCAGCCATGAAACGGGCAACAGGTCTACTCACGGCTTGCTGCGGACACCAGGTCTACCCAGCCATGAAACGGGCAACAGGTCTACCAAGCTGCGGACACCAGGTCTACCCAGGGCATGCTGCGGACACCAGGTCTACCCACGGCTTGCTGCGGACAACAGGTCTACCCAGGCATGAATCGGGCAACAGGTCTACCAAGCTCCGGACACCAGGTCTACCCACGGCTTGCTGCGGACAACAGGTCTACCCAGCCATGAAACGGGCAACAGGTCTACCCACTCAATGCTGCGGACAACAGGTCTACCCAGCCATGAAACGGGCAACAGGTCTACCAAGCTGCGGACACCAGGTCTACCCAGGGCATGCTGCGGACACCAGGTCTACCCAGCCATGAAACGGGCAACAGGTCTACTCACGGCTTGCAGCGGACAACAGGTCTACCCAGCCATGAAACGGGCAACAGGTCTACCAAGCTGCGGACACCAGGTCTACCCAGGGCATGCTGCGGACACCAGGTCTACCCAGCCATGAAACGGGCAACAGGTCTACTCACGGCTTGCTGCGGACACCAGGTCTACCCAGCCATGAAACAGGCAACAGGTCTACCAAGCTGCGGACACCAGGTCTACCCAGCCATGAAACGGGCAACAGGTCTACCAAGCTGCGGACACCAGGTCTACCCAGGGCATGCTGCGGACACCAGGTCTACCAACTCAATGCTGCGGACAACAGGTCTACCCAGCCATGAAACGGGCAACAGGTCTACCAAGCTGCGGACACCAGGTCTACCCAGGGCATGCTGCGGACACCAGGTCTACCAACTCAATGCTGCGGACACCAGGTCTACCCAGCCATGAAACGGGCAACAGGTCTACCAACTCAATGCTGCGGGCAACAGGTCTACCCAGGCATGAATCGGGCAACAGGTCTACCAAGCTGCGGACACCAGGTCTACCCACGGCTTGCTGCGGACAACAGGTCTACCCAGGCATGAATCGGGCAACAGGTCTACCAAGCTGCGGACACCAGGTCTACCCACGGCTTGCTGCGGACACCAGGTCTACCCAGCCATGAAACGGGCAACAGGTCTACCAAGCTGCGGACACCAGGTCTACCCAGGGCATGCTGCGGACACCAGGTCTACCCAGCCATGAAACGGGCAACAGGTCTACTCACGGCTTGCTGCGGACACCAGGTCTACCCAGCCATGAAACGGGCAACAGGTCTACCAAGCTGCGGACACCAGGTCTACCCAGGGCATGCTGCGGACACCAGGTCTACCCAGCCATGAAACGGGCAACAGGTCTACTCACGGCTTGCTGCGGACACCAGGTCTACCCAGCCATGAAACGGGCAACAGGTCTACCAAGCTGCGGACACCAGGTCTACCCAGGGCATGCTGCGGACACCAGGTCTACCCACGGCTTGCTGCGGACAACAGGTCTACCCAGCCATGAAACGGGCAAGAGGTCTACCAAGCTGCGGACACCAGGTCTACCCAGGGCATGCTGCGGACACCAGGTCTACCCACGGCTTGCTGCGGACAACAGGTCTACCAACTCAATGCTGCGGACAACAGGTCTACCCAGCCATGAAACGGGCAACAGGTCTACCAAGCTGCGGACACCAGGTCTACCCACGGCTTGCTGCGGACACCAGGTCTACCCAGCCATGAAACGGGCAACAGGTCTACCAAGCTGCGGACACCAGGTCTACCCAGGGCATGCTGCGGACACCAGGTCTACCCAGCCATGAAACGGGCAACAGGTCTACCAAGCTGCGGACACCAGGTCTACCCAGCCATGAAACGGGCAACAGGTCTACTCACTCAATGCTGCGGACACCAGGTCTACCCAGCCATGAAACGGGCAACAGGTCTACCAACTCAATGCTGCGGACAACAGGTCTACCCAGCCATGAAACGGGCAACAGGTCTACCAAGCTGCGGACACCAGGTCTACCCAGGGCATGCTGCGGACACCAGGTCTACCCACGGCTTGCTGCGGACAACAGGTCTACCCAGGCATGAAACGGGCAACAGGTCTACCAAGCTGCGGACACCAGGTCTACCCAGGGCATGCTGCGGACACCAGGTCTACCAACTCAATGCTGCGGACACCAGGTCTACCCAGCCATGAAACGGGCAACAGGTCTACCAACTCAATGCTGCGGGCAACAGGTCTACCCAGGGCATGCTGCGGACACCAGGTCTACCCACTCAATGCTGCGGACAACAGGTCTACCCAGCCATGAATCGGGCAACAGGTCTACCAAGCTGCGGACACCAGGTCTACCCACGGCTTGCTGCGGACAACAGGTCTACCCAGCCATGAAACGGGCACCAGGTCTACTCACGGCTTGCTGCGGACACCAGGTCTACCCAGCCATGAAACGGGCAACAGGTCTACCAAGCTGCGGACACCAGGTCTACCCAGCCATGAAACGGGCAACAGGTCTACTCACTCAATGCTGCGGACACCAGGTCTACCCAGCCATGAAACGGGCAACAGGTCTACCAACTCAATGCTGCGGACAACAGGTCTACCCAGCCATGAAACGGGCAACAGGTCTACCAAGCTGCGGACACCAGGTCTACCCAGGGCATGCTGCGGACACCAGGTCTACCCACGGCTTGCTGCGGACACCAGGTCTACCCAGGCATGAAACGGGCAACAGGTCTACCAAGCTGCGGACACCAGGTCTACCCAGGGCATGCTGCGGACACCAGGTCTACCAACTCAATGCTGCGGACACCAGGTCTACCCAGCCATGAAACGGGCAACAGGTCTACCAACTCAATGCTGCGGGCAACAGGTCTACCCAGGGCATGCTGCGGACACCAGGTCTACCCACTCAATGCTGCGGACAACAGGTCTACCCAGCCATGAATCGGGCAACAGGTCTACCAAGCTGCGGACACCAGGTCTACCCACGGCTTGCTGCGGACAACAGGTCTACCCAGCCATGAAACGGGCACCAGGTCTACTCACGGCTTGCTGCGGACACCAGGTCTACCCAGCCATGAAACGGGCAACAGGTCTACCAAGCTGCGGACACCAGGTCTACCCAGCCATGAAACGGGCAACAGGTCTACCAAGCTGCGGACACCAGGTCTACCCAGCCATGAAACGGGCAACAGGTCTACTCACTCAATGCTGCGGACACCAGGTCTACCCAGCCATGAAACGGGCAACAGGTCTACCAACTCAATGCTGCGGACAACAGGTCTACCCAGCCATGAAACGGGCAACAGGTCTACCAAGCTGCGGACACCAGGTCTACCCAGGGCATGCTGCGGACACCAGGTCTACCCACGGCTTGCTGCGGACAACAGGTCTACCCAGGCATGAAACGGGCAACAGGTCTACCAAGCTGCGGACACCAGGTCTACCCAGGGCATGCTGCGGACACCAGGTCTACCAACTCAATGCTGCGGACACCAGGTCTACCCAGCCATGAAACGGGCAACAGGTCTACCAACTCAATGCTGCGGGCAACAGGTCTACCCAGGGCATGCTGCGGACACCAGGTCTACCCACTCAATGCTGCGGACAACAGGTCTACCCAGCCATGAATCGGGCAACAGGTCTACCAAGCTGCGGACACCAGGTCTACCCACGGCTTGCTGCGGACAACAGGTCTACCCAGCCATGAAACGGGCACCAGGTCTACTCACGGCTTGCTGCGGACACCAGGTCTACCCAGCCATGAAACGGGCAACAGGTCTACCAAGCTGCGGACACCAGGTCTACCCAGCCATGAAACGGGCAACAGGTCTACTCACTCAATGCTGCGGACACCAGGTCTACCCAGCCATGAAACGGGCAACAGGTCTACCAACTCAATGCTGCGGACAACAGGTCTACCCAGCCATGAAACGGGCAACAGGTCTACCAAGCTGCGGACACCAGGTCTACCCAGGGCATGCTGCGGACACCAGGTCTACCCACGGCTTGCTGCGGACAACAGGTCTACCCAGGCATGAAACGGGCAACAGGTCTACCAAGCTGCGGACACCAGGTCTACCCAGGGCATGCTGCGGACACCAGGTCTACCAACTCAATGCTGCGGACACCAGGTCTACCCAGCCATGAAACGGGCAACAGGTCTACCAACTCAATGCTGCGGGCAACAGGTCTACCCAGGGCATGCTGCGGACACCAGGTCTACCCACTCAATGCTGCGGACAACAGGTCTACCCAGCCATGAATCGGGCAACAGGTCTACCAAGCTGCGGACACCAGGTCTACCCACTCAATGCTGCGGACAACAGGTCTACCCAGCCATGAAACGGGCACCAGGTCTACTCACGGCTTGCTGCGGACACCAGGTCTACCCAGCCATGAAACGGGCAACAGGTCTACCAAGCTGCGGACACCAGGTCTACCCAGCCATGAAACGGGCAACAGGTCTACCAACTCAATGCTGCGGACAACAGGTCTACCCAGCCATGAAACGGGCAACAGGTCTACCAAGCTGCGGACACCAGGTCTACCCACGGCTTGCTGCGGACACCAGGTCTACCAACTCAATGCTGCGGACACCAGGTCTACCCAGCCATGAAACGGGCAACAGGTCTACCAAGCTGCGGACACCAGGTCTACCCACGGCTTGCTGCGGACAACAGGTCTACCCAGGCATGAATCGGGCAACAGGTCTACCAAGCTGCGGACACCAGGTCTACCCACGGCTTGCTGCGGACAACAGGTCTACCCAGCCATGAAACGGGCAACAGGTCTACCAAGCTGCGGACACCAGGTCTACCCAGGGCATGCTGCGGACACCAGGTCTACCCAGCCATGAAACGGGCAACAGGTCTACTCACGGCTTGCTGCGGACAACAGGTCTACCCAGCCATGAAACGGGCAACAGGTCTACCAAGCTGCGGACAACAGGTCTACCCAGGGCATGCTGCGGACAACAGGTCTACCCAGCCATGAAACGGGCAACAGGTCTACTCACGGCTTGCTGCGGACACCAGGTCTACCCAGCCATGAAACGGGCAACAGGTCTACCAAGCTGCGGACACCAGGTCTACCCAGGGCATGCTGCGGACACCAGGTCTACCCACGGCTTGCTGCGGACACCAGGTCTACCCAGCCATGAAACGGGCAACAGGTCTACCAAGCTGCGGACACCAGGTCTACCCAGGGCATGCTGCGGACACCAGGTCTACCCACGGCTTGCTGCGGACAACAGGTCTACCCAGCCATGAAACGGGCAACAGGTCTACCAAGCTGCGGACACCAGGTCTACCCAGGGCATGCTGCGGACAACAGGTCTACCCAGCCATGAAACGGGCAACAGGTCTACTCACGGCTTGCTGCGGACACCAGGTCTACCCAGCCATGAAACGGGCAACAGGTCTACCAACTCAATGCTGCGGACAACAGGTCTACCCAGCCATGAAACGGGCAACAGGTCTACCAAGCTGCGGACACCAGGTCTACCCAGGGCATGCTGCGGACACCAGGTCTACCCACGGCTTGCTGCGGACACCAGGTCTACCCAGCCATGAAACGGGCAACAGGTCTACCAAGCTGCGGACACCAGGTCTACCCAGGGCATGCTGCGGACACCAGGTCTACCCACTCAATGCTGCGGACAACAGGTCTACCCAGCCATGAATCGGGCAACAGGTCTACCAAGCTGCGGACACCAGGTCTACCCACGGCTTGCTGCGGACAACAGGTCTACCCAGCCATGAAACGGGCACCAGGTCTACTCACGGCTTGCTGCGGACACCAGGTCTACCCAGCCATGAAACGGGCAACAGGTCTACCAAGCTGCGGACACCAGGTCTACCCAGCCATGAAACGGGCAACAGGTCTACCAACTCAATGCTGCGGACAACAGGTCTACCCAGCCATGAAACGGGCAACAGGTCTACCAAGCTGCGGACACCAGGTCTACCCACGGCTTGCTGCGGACACCAGGTCTACCAACTCAATGCTGCGGACACCAGGTCTACCCAGCCATGAAACGGGCAACAGGTCTACCAAGCTGCGGACACCAGGTCTACCCACGGCTTGCTGCGGACAACAGGTCTACCCAGGCATGAATCGGGCAACAGGTCTACCAAGCTGCGGACACCAGGTCTACCCACGGCTTGCTGCGGACAACAGGTCTACCCAGCCATGAAACGGGCAACAGGTCTACCAAGCTGCGGACACCAGGTCTACCCAGGGCATGCTGCGGACACCAGGTCTACCCAGCCATGAAACGGGCAACAGGTCTACTCACGGCTTGCTGCGGACAACAGGTCTACCCAGCCATGAAACGGGCAACAGGTCTACCAAGCTGCGGACAACAGGTCTACCCAGGGCATGCTGCGGACAACAGGTCTACCCAGCCATGAAACGGGCAACAGGTCTACTCACGGCTTGCTGCGGACACCAGGTCTACCCAGCCATGAAACGGGCAACAGGTCTACCAACTCAATGCTGCGGACAACAGGTCTACCCAGCCATGAAACGGGCAACAGGTCTACCAAGCTGCGGACACCAGGTCTACCCAGGGCATGCTGCGGACACCAGGTCTACCCACGGCTTGCTGCGGACACCAGGTCTACCCAGCCATGAAACGGGCAACAGGTCTACCAAGCTGCGGACACCAGGTCTACCCAGGGCATGCTGCGGACACCAGGTCTACCCACTCAATGCTGCGGACAACAGGTCTACCCAGCCATGAATCGGGCAACAGGTCTACCAAGCTGCGGACACCAGGTCTACCCACGGCTTGCTGCGGACACCAGGTCTACCCAGCCATGAAACGGGCACCAGGTCTACTCACGGCTTGCTGCGGACACCAAGTCTACCCAGCCATGAAACGGGCAACAGGTCTACCAAGCTGCGGACACCAGGTCTACCCAGCCATGAAACGGGCAACAGGTCTACCAACTCAATGCTGCGGACAACAGGTCTACCCAGCCATGAAACGGGCAACAGGTCTACCAAGCTGCGGACACCAGGTCTACCCACGGCTTGCTGCGGACACCAGGTCTACCAACTCAATGCTGCGGACACCAGGTCTACCCAGCCATGAAACGGGCAACAGGTCTACCAAGCTCCGGACACCAGGTCTACCCACGGCTTGCTGCGGACAACAGGTCTACCCAGCCATGAAACGGGCAACAGGTCTACCAAGCTGCGGACACCAGGTCTACCCAGGGCATGCTGCGGACACCAGGTCTACCCAGCCATGAAACGGGCAACAGGTCTACTCACGGCTTGCTGCGGACAACAGGTCTACCCAGCCATGAAACGGGCAACAGGTCTACCAAGCTGCGGACAACAGGTCTACCCAGGGCATGCTGCGGACACCAGGTCTACCCAGCCATGAAACGGGCAACAGGTCTACTCACGGCTTGCTGCGGACACCAGGTCTACCCAGCCATGAATCGGGCAACAGGTCTACCAAGCTGCGGACAACAGGTCTACCCAGGGCATGCTGCGGACACCAGGTCTACCAACTCAATGCTGCGGACACCAGGTCTACCCAGCCATGAAACGGGCAACAGGTCTACCAAGCTGCGGACACCAGGTCTACCCAGGGTATGTAGCGGACACCAGGTCTACCAACTCAATGCTGCGGACACCAGGTCTACCCAGCCATGAAACGGGCAACAGGTCTACCAAGCTGCGGACACCAGGTCTACCCAGCCATGAAACGGGCAACAGGTCTACCCACTCAATGCTGCGGACAACAGGTCTACCCAGCCATGAAACGGGCAACAGGTCTACCAAGCTGCGGACACCAGGTCTACCCAGGGCATGCTGCGGACAACAGGTCTACCCAGCCATGAAACGGGCAACAGGTCTACTCACGGCTTGCTGCGGACAACAGGTCTACCCAGCCATGAAACGGGCAACAGGTCTACCAAGCTGCGGACACCAGGTCTACCCAGGGCATGCTGCGGACACCAGGTCTACCCAGCCATGAAACGGGCAACAGGTCTACTCACGGCTTGCTGCGGACACCAGGTCTACCCAGCCATGAAACGGGCAACAGGTCTACCAAGCTGCGGACACCAGGTCTACCCACGGCTTGCTGCGGACAACAGGTCTACCCAGCCATGAAACGGGCAACAGGTCTACCAAGCTGCGGACACCAGGTCTACCCAGGGCATGCTGCGGACACCAGGTCTACCCAGCCATGAAACGGGCAACAGGTCTACTCACGGCTTGCTGCGGACACCAGGTCTACCCAGCCATGAAACGGGCAACAGGTCTACCAAGCTGCGGACACCAGGTCTACCCAGGGCATGCTGCGGACACCAGGTCTACCCACTCAATGCTGCGGACAACAGGTCTACCCAGCCATGAAACGGGCAACAGGTCTACCAAGCTGCGGACACCAGGTCTACCCAGGGCATGCTGCGGACACCAGGTCTACCAACTCAATGCTGCGGACAACAGGTCTACCCAGCCATGAAACGGGCAACAGGTCTACCAAGCTGCGGACACCAGGTCTACCCACGGCTTGCTGCGGACACCAGGTCTACCCAGCCATGAAACGGGCAACAGGTCTACCAAGCTGCGGACACCAGGTCTACCCAGGGCATGCTGCGGACACCAGGTCTACCCACGGCTTGCTGCGGACAACAGGTCTACCCACTCCAAGCTGCGGACACCAGGTCTAACTACTCCATTACGCGGACAACAGGTCTACCCACTCCATGCGGCGGACAACATGTCTACCCGCTCCATGCTGCGGACACCAGGTCTGCCCACGCCGTGATGCGGACCACAGGTCTACCTTCGCCATGCTGCACGCAGCCCGGGTCGCACCGGAGCTAGGTAGACCCGGTCGCCGCGGCCGTCGCAGCGCCCTCGCCCTCGACGGCGGACCCACGCCGCCGGTCCCGGAGGCGGGTAGACCTGGTCGCCGCGGCCACGGCGGCCGCCCATCCCGGAGCCCAGTAGACCTGGCCGCCGCGGGACCGGCCAAGTTTCCCGGAGTCGTGTAGACCTGGTCGTCGCGGCCACGGCCGCCGCCGCTGCGCCTTCGCCGGCGACGGCGGTCCCACGCCACCGGCCCCGGAGCCGCGTCGACCTGGCCGCCGCGGGACGGGCCACGTTTCGCGGATCCGGGTAGACGAGGCATCCTTGTACCATCTCGGAGCCGGGGAAACCCCACAGCCTCTTAACGCTCCGGAGCCCAAGTGCTCCAGCAGCCTTGCCCCGCCCGGCAGAATCGATTTCAAGACCAAGACATATTTTCGACAACATTTTATTTCATCATTTCATTTCATTTCTTTTCATTTCATTTTATTATTTTATTTTATTTCGTTTTGTTTTGTTTTGTTTTGTTTTGTTTTGATTTGATTTGATTTGTTTCATTTCCTCTTTGCCTTTTTTGAATGATTGCCTCTTCTATTTACTCGGAAAGAAAATCTTTTCCGGAAAACAAAACTCTTGCCAAATCTTATTTGTGATCCCTTTGGGCCCACAGCCGAGCTGACGGAGGGCCTGTGCCCGGTTCTCGCCCTGCTGACACACTGACCCCCCCAAACGGCGTCCTCCCTACCCCACGCCTCCTCCCCCGTCCCCCAGAGACCCTACCTACAGAGCCCCCCCCCACCACAAAACAGAACCTCACGGGCCGCAGCACAGCCAGGGGAAGCACGTACGTGCAGCGAAACTCGGCCCAAAGCCGCCGCGCCCTGGCACAACTCGCCCTGCCCCTTCCCGCCCCACGGAGGCGGCTGCATCGAGGCGACCGGCGCCGCCGTCGGCAAGCGGGTGGCCGCTTTCGGGCCGGTTCTTCCGCGGAAGGTCTGCAGAGCTCTTGGGGCCTCGGCGCGGGTTTGGGGGGCCGTGAGGGCTCGCTGTCGAGGCGCCCGGGGCCGGCACGAAGCCGCCTGCCCTCTCCCTGTCCCTGCCCCGTCTTCCGCAGCCACCCATTAACGCTGGGGGCGAGCCCGCCCTCCGCCATCAACCTCCCATGCAGCGCTTTCAGACTTTCCCCGCCCCTGCCCATTGTCGGCTGGGGGCGCCCTGCCCCCCGCCGTCAGCCTCCCTGGCAGCGCTTTCAGACTCTCTCGGGCCCCTGCCCATTGTCGGCTGGGGGCGCCCCGCCCCCCGCCCTCAGCCTCCCTGGCAGCGCTTTCAGACTGCCTCGGGCCCTGCCCATTGTCGGTTGGGGGCGCCCCGCCCCCCGCCCTCAGCCTCCCTGGCAGCGCTTTCAGACTGCCTCGGGCCCTGCCCATTGTCGGTTGGGGGCGACCCCGCCCTCCGCCATCAGCCTCCCTGGCAGCGCTTTCAGACTGCCTCGGGCCCTGCCCATTGTCGGTTGGGGGCGACCCCGCCCTCCGCCATCAGCCTCCCTGGCAGCACTTTCAGCCTCTTCCTGCCCCCGCCCACGGTCCCACCGGGCAGTTTACACGGCGGCGGCGGGAGGCTGATGCCGAGGTCGGCAGGCGGAGAGCCTGGTGCACAAGCAGGGATGGCGGCGGGATGATTGGCGCCGTCTGTCCCTGGTCAAAGAAGCTCTCTGTTCAGCTTTCTCGGAGCCTTTTGCTTTGGTGGCGTTCCTTCCTCCTCCGCCCCGGCGCCGCTCAAGCCTGCGGCAGGGCGGCAGCGCGGCGGGTGGGCGGCCGGGGGGAGGGGGGAGGGGGGGGGGAGGGAGGGAGCGCGCGAGCGAGCGAGCGAGCGAGCGCGCTGCAGAAATGAAGCCCGGAGCAGGGCCGCGGTCCATTCGAGCACGGGGAGGGGGCGCGACAACGCTGCCTGCTCCTGTCGGGGAGCGCTTGGGGAAGTGGGGTGCCGGCACCATGACGGCGGAGCGGACAGGGGCCGCGGCTGGGGAAGAGGCCGGCGGAGCTCGCCAGTGGATGCTGGCGCACGGAGCCGGCAGGGACACCTGGGCACGGCTGGGACCGAAAGTCGCCCGCCTTCACGCCCCGCCTTTCGCCGGGGGGAAGAAGACGCGAGAGCAGGGCTGCCTGCTGGGCTGCCAGTGCCCGCGGTCATGCCGGACGTGCAGGCCGACCGCCGAAGGCGTGCTCGCCGCTGCAGAGACGACAAGGGGGCCGCGCGTCCGATGGAAGAGACGGGGCGCCATCGCGCGGCGGCCGGGCTGCAAGGCCGGCCGACGGTAACAGGACTACCACGCCGCGGGTGGCCAGAGACAAAGACCGGCCGAGGGCAACAGGTCTACCCAGCATTATGCCGGCCGGTACCAGGGCCGGCCGAGGGCAACAGGTCTACCCAGCATTAGGCCAGCCGGAAAGACGGCCGGCAGAGGGCAACAGGTCTACCCAGCATTCGGCCGTCAGGTACAAAGGCCGGCCGAGGGCAACAGGTCTACCCAGCATTCGGCTGGCCGGTAACACGGCCGGCCGAGGGCAACAGGTCTACCCAGCATTCGGCCGTCAGGTACAAAGGCCGGCCGAGGGCAACAGGTCTACCCAGCATTAGGCCGCCACGTCCAAAGGCCGGCCGAGGGCAACAGGTCTACCCAGCATTAGGCCGCCACGTCCAAAGGCCGGCCGAGGGCAACAGGTCTACCCAGCATTCGGCCACCACGTACAAAGGCCGGCCGAGGGCAACAGGTCTACCCAGCATTCGGCTGGCCGGTAACACGGCGGGCCGAGGGCAACAGGTCTACCCAGCATTAGGCCGGCCGGTAACACTGCCGGCCGAGGGCAACAGGTCTACCCAGCATTCGGCCGCCACGTCCAAAGGCCGGCCGAGGGCAACAGGTCTACCCAGCATTAGGCCGCCACGTCCAAAGGCCGGCCGAGGGCAACAGGTCTACCCAGCATTCGGCCGCCACGTCCAAAGGCCGGCCGAGGGCAACAGGTCTACCCAGCATTAGGCCGGCCGGTAACACGGCCGGCCGAGGGCAACAGGTCTACCCAGCATTAGGCCGCCACGTCCAAAGGCCGGCCGAGGGCAACAGGTCTACCCAGCATTAGGCCGCCACGTCCAAAGGCCGGCCGAGGGCAACAGGTCTACCCAGCATTCGGCCGCCACGTCCAAAGGCCGGCCGAGGGCAACAGGTCTACCCAGCATTAGGCCGCCACGTCCAAAGGCCGGCCGAGGGCAACAGGTCTACCCAGCATTCGGCCGCCACGTCCAAAGGCCGGCCGAGGGCAACAGGTCTACCCAGCATTAGGCCGCCACGTCCAAAGGCCGGCCGAGGGCAACAGGTCTACCCAGCATTAGGCCGGCCGGCAGAGGGCAACAGGTCTACCCAGCATTCGGCCGTCAGGTACAAAGGCCGGCCGAGGGCAACAGGTCTACCCAGCATTAGGCCGCCACGTCCAAAGGCCGGCCGAGGGCAACAGGTCTACCCAGCATTAGGCCGGCCGGTAACACGGCCGGCAGAGGGCAACAGGTCTACTCAGCATTAGGCCGGCCGGTAAAACGGCAGGCCGAGGGCAACAGGTCTACCCAGCATTCGGCCGTCAGGTACAAAGGCCGGCCGAGGGCAACAGGTCTAACCAGCATTAGGCCGCCACGTCCAAAGGCCGGCCGAGGGCAACAGGTCTACCCAGCATTCGGCCGCCACGTACAAAGGCCGGCCGAGGGCAACAGGTCTACCCAGCATTCGGCCGCCACGTCCAAAGGCCGGCCGAGGGCAACAGGTCTACCCAGCATTAGGCCGGCCGGCAGAGGGCAACAGGTCTACCCAGCATTCGGCCGTCAGGTACAAAGGCCGGCCGAGGGCAACAGGTCTACCCAGCATTAGGCCGCCACGTCCAAAGGCCGGCCGAGGGCAACAGGTCTACCCAGCATTAGGCCGG
>NW_028276073.1:2678891-2681391 GCF_052056855.1 Sturnus vulgaris | reverse complement strand
GCCCGGGGGCGAGGCCCGCGCCTCGCCTCCCTCTTCGGCCCTCTCGCTCTCTCGTCTCTCTCGCACGGCCCACGGCGGCGTCTTCGACGCCGACTCTCGCTCTCCCCGGCCACCGCCACCGCACCGCGGCACGGCCCCGGCAAGGACGAGCTCCGCCCCAGCGGCTCGTTCCGGGAGCGGGGAGCTACGGAGCGCTCCCCGAGTCTGCATTTAGGGGGACGAAGGCCCTGCGCGGCGACGACGACGACGACGTCGACGTCGACCGCGGGCAACGGGCCTGCGAGGCAACCCCAGCCGCGCCGCCGGGGTGGCCCCCCCGGACGGCGATTGATCGTCAAGCGACGCTCAGACAGGCGTAGCCCCGGGAGGAACCCGGGGCCGCAAGTGCGTTCGAAGTGTCGATGATCAATGTGTCCTGCAATTCACATTAATTCTCGCAGCTAGCTGCGTTCTTCATCGACGCACGAGCCGAGTGATCCACCGCTAAGAGTTGTCTGGCTTTCGGGACCGCTCGCGTGAAGCGGCCCCTTTTCTGTTTCTGCAGGGACGCGCGCGCCCCCGCGCGCCCCGCTTCGACCGTACGAGCACACACAAACGGAGGAGGAGGAGGAGAAAGCGCGGGGCAAAAAAGAGAAACCCCGCGCAACGCTCCGAAGGTCGGCCAAAGAAAGGCGGAGGGGCCCGCGCCCCCGACCGCCTCCCCCCGCGAGGGGAGACGCCGCCTCGCGTGCCGTCCTTCGGAGGCGGCCCAGGCGCCCGGGCTCGGCCCGACCTCCGCGCGGAGGGGCTTGTGCGGCAACGCGCCGGACCGCGGGGGGCACGGTGGCCCGCCCGGCCTCTCGATCACGGGACGACTACGCGTTCGCGGGCCGGGGGCGCGACCGCCGGCCCCCGCCGCTCCCGGCTCACTCCCTGGCTTCTCCTTTTCACCGCTCCGCCGACTCGCGGAACGCCGCCGCGCCAAAACGCGGGGGCCGGCTCTCCCGCCAGCGGCCCCTGAACGTCGCCCGAAACGCCACGCGGCGGCGGGACCGTTCCGCCGGCGCAACCCCTGGCGCGGGACCGCTTGCCCGCCGGAAGGCGAACGCCCGGCGGGCCGCGCTCCGCCACCGGCGCCGGAGGCGGGACGCCGCCGAGACCCGAGCCGGCATCGCGGAGCGCCCGAGGTCTGCCGCTCGGCAAAACCCCTCCGCCACCCGCGGCCGCACTCCCGGGACCGCCGCCGCTTCGCACCGCCGAGCTGCCCTTCCGCGAGCACGCGCCCAGCGGGCAGGCGTACCGCGGCTGAGCCGGGGGGCACCGCCCGCTCCCCTCGTTTCCACTCGGGGACCGGACGGGGAAGCGCCCCCGCGGCCGCCCCGCACGCCTCCCCTTTTTTTTGGCCCACACGCGGCCGGGAAGGGCGACGGGGAAGCGGACGGGCGGGGCCCGGGCCGGGACGGCCGCCGGTGAAGGCGGGCGCCTCGCGGCCGACCGTCCCCCCCCCCCGGGGGGGGCGGGGACACTCGCCGAGCGGCGACGCCGCCGCTCGGCACGGGGTCGCCCGCGCCCGCCGGACCTCCGGCGATGGAGGAGCCGGCCGAGCGCTGCGCCCCAACGGGCGGGGACAGCGCTCCGAGTCAGGGGTGGCCGGCGGCCGGCGCCGCCGCGGTGCGGTTCGAGGCAACAAGGCCGTCGAGGCGAGAGGCGCGCGGTCGCGCCTGACGCGGCGCCGCCCGCGAGCCCGCGGCGGCGGCTAAGGAGAAAGAGCGAGAGAGCGCGGCGGGCCCCGGCGGCCGCAACCCCGCAGCTGAGGTAGGTAAGGCAGAGAGCGCGCGCCCTCTGCCGGCGTCGCCCCGCATCGCAGAGGCCAGCGGGGTCGGCCCCCCGCGGCCGATCGCGCGCCGCGGCCTCTCCGCCGAGACCGGGCCGCAGAGAGGGGGGGGGCAGGGCGCCCCTTCCCCGGCCCGGCACGGGTGGCCCCCGCGCGCGGGCAAGCGCGGCGGGACGCCGACGACGGCGAGCGCGGCCGGTCGCGACGGACACGCCACCGCAGGGGATCGGCGGGAGTAGCTCCCCACCCCTCGATGGCGCCCCGCGCCGCCACCGCCCGACACCCGCTGCCGCCGCCGCCACCGCCGCCGCCGCCGCGGCGGGGCCGTGCCGGGCCGCCCGAGTCTTTAAACCTCCGCCCGGCTCGGCGGCCCTTTCGGCCCCCAACAGGCGTTTGACGACGCCGAGGGAAACCGGCAGGAGACCGCCGAGGCGCGAAGCGCTAGGTACCTGGCCCTGGGGTGAGGGAAACGACCTGCATGGCCCCGCCGGGGTGCCTCCCCCGCTGCCACCCTCGGGGGAGCGTCCACCGGCGGGGGCGCGCCCGACGTCCGCTGCCATCACCGCGGCAATCCTTCTCGGGGCCCGGGGTTTCCCTCAGTAGCCCGGCGCTGCGCCCGAGAGGACCACCGCGGCTCGGGCCGCCCCGCCGGCGCGGGGAACACGGCCCAGCCACCGAGAAACCTCG
>NW_028276073.1:2661391-2673891 GCF_052056855.1 Sturnus vulgaris | reverse complement strand
ACAACACACGGCAGGGCCGGACACTCCCGTCACCGAGCCCCCCTTCGCAGGCAAGCAAGCGAAGCCGAGAGGCGAGGCCACACGCCCCACTGCATGTCCCCCGCTGCCCTTTCGATACGGACACAACTCTGGCAACACAGGTCGGGAGCGGGAAACGAGGCGCAGCCAACCTCGGCCAAGCGAGCCACGCCCGGGGGGCTCTCGGGGAGGGGGGCCAGGGAAAGCCCGGGCAGGCTCAACACAACCCCGGGCCGGCCCCACAGAAATCCAGCCCCGGCTGCCGGCCACCAGCGTGCACCGGGACCGACAGCCGAAGAAATGCCGCACCCGGCGAGCGGGCGGGGCCCCGGCTTAAGGCCGGGCAGAAAAGGGGCGAGGCGCCGCCGCCTCGCCCGCCACCATCCCCGGGGGAGCGAGCAGGCGCCCGGCTCCCCGTTGTCACGAAACCGGCAGCAGCCGGGCCGGAGCGGGACACACTCGCGGCTTTCTCGCCCTCTCTCTGGGCCTTTTTCTCGCTTCTCCCCCGCCTGGAACAACGCAGCCTCGCCTGGGCCGGGGGAGCGCGGTGGCTCTCGGATCGCATCGCTCTCTCTGGGGGCTTTCTCGCTTCTCCCCCGGACTGAACACGCAGCCTCGGCCTGGGCCGGGGAGCGGCTCTCGGATCGCATCGGTCTCTCTGGGGGCTTTCTCGCTTCTCCCCCGACTGAGCACGCAGCCTCGCCTGGGCCGGGGAGCGGCTCTCGGATCGCATCGGTCTCTCTCTCTGGGCTAACCTGTCCCAGTCGAACTGGGTAAGACGGGAAGCCGGACGAAGCCACGCGACTCGCCCCGACATCGGCGGTGTTCTTCTGGCCCTGGCGACCGCACGCGCGTCCGCCCTTCTCCGCCACGGACACAGGCACGGCAACAGCCTGTGGGGATACGGCCCGTCACCTCGTTCCCATAATACGGACAGATGGGCCCGAAGCGGCGGAGGCCGGAAAGAGAACCGATGTACGTGACCGAGGGGGCGCAGTGGCGCACGCCGCCTTCTACGATGACATAGCCGGAGGCAGCGAGAAACAGCGACCCCTTGGAGTACTTCCAGGCCGGCGGCGGACAACAGGTCTACCAGCCATGAAACGGGCAACAGGTCTACCGACGGCTTGCTGCGGACAACAGGTCTACCCAGCCATGAAACGGGCAACAGGTCTACCAAGCTGCGGACACCAGGTCTACCCAGGGCATGCTGCGGACACCAGGTCTACCCACGGCTTGCTGCGGACAACAGGTCTACCCAGCTGCGGACAACAGGTCTACCCAGGGCATGAAACGGGCAACAGGTCTACCAAGCTGCGGACACCAGGTCTACCCAGGGCATGCTGCGGACACCAGGTCTACCCACGGCTTGCTGCGGACAACAGGTCTACCCAGCCATGAAACGGGCAACAGGTCTACCAAGCTGCGGACACCAGGTCTACCCAGGGCATGCTGCGGACACCAGGTCTACCCACGGCTTGCTGCGGACACCAGGTCTACCCAGCCATGAAACGGGCAACAGGTCTACCAAGCTGCGGACACCAGGTCTACCCAGGGCATGCTGCGGACACCAGGTCTACCCACTCAATGCTGCGGACAACAGGTCTACCCAGCCATGAAACGGGCAACAGGTCTACCAAGCTGCGGACACCAGGTCTACCCAGGGCATGCTGCGGACACCAGGTCTACCCAGCCATGAAACGGGCAACAGGTCTACTCACGGCTTGCTGCGGACAACAGGTCTACCCAGCCATGAAACGGGCAACAGGTCTACCAAGCTGCGGACAACAGGTCTACCCAGGGCATGCTGCGGACACCAGGTCTACCCACTCAATGCTGCGGACAACAGGTCTACCCAGGCATGAATCGGGCAACAGGTCTACCAAGCTCCGGACACCAGGTCTACCCACGGCTTGCTGCGGACAACAGGTCTACCCAGCCATGAAACGGGCAACAGGTCTACCAAGCTGCGGACAACAGGTCTACCCAGGGCATGCTGCGGACACCAGGTCTACCCACTCAATGCTGCGGACAACAGGTCTACCCAGGCATGAATCGGGCAACAGGTCTACCAAGCTCCGGACACCAGGTCTACCCACGGCTTGCTGCGGACACCAGGTCTACCCAGCCATGAAACGGGCAACAGGTCTACCAAGCTGCGGACACCAGGTCTACCCAGGGCATGCTGCGGACACCAGGTCTACCCACGGCTTGCTGCGGACACCAGGTCTACCCAGCCATGAAACGGGCAACAGGTCTACCAAGCTGCGGACACCAGGTCTACCCAGGGCATGCTGCGGACACCAGGTCTACCCACGGCTTGCTGCGGACACCAGGTCTACCCAGCCATGAAACGGGCAACAGGTCTACCAAGCTGCGGACACCAGGTCTACCCAGGGCATGCTGCGGACACCAGGTCTACCCACGGCTTGCTGCGGACAACAGGTCTACCCAGCTGCGGACAACAGGTCTACCCAGGGCATGAAACGGGCAACAGGTCTACCAAGCTGCGGACACCAGGTCTACCCAGGGCATGCTGCGGACACCAGGTCTACCCACGGCTTGCTGCGGACAACAGGTCTACCCAGCCATGAAACGGGCAACAGGTCTACCAAGCTGCGGACACCAGGTCTACCCAGGGCATGCTGCGGACACCAGGTCTACCCACGGCTTGCTGCGGACACCAGGTCTACCCAGCCATGAAACGGGCAACAGGTCTACCAAGCTGCGGACACCAGGTCTACCCAGGGCATGCTGCGGACACCAGGTCTACCCACGGCTTGCTGCGGACAACAGGTCTACCCAGCCATGAAACGGGCAACAGGTCTACCAAGCTGCGGACACCAGGTCTACCCAGGGCATGCTGCGGACACCAGGTCTACCCAGCCATGAAACGGGCAACAGGTCTACTCACGGCTTGCTGCGGACAACAGGTCTACCCAGCCATGAAACGGGCAACAGGTCTACCAAGCTGCGGACAACAGGTCTACCCAGGGCATGCTGCGGACACCAGGTCTACCCACTCAATGCTGCGGACAACAGGTCTACCCAGGCATGAATCGGGCAACAGGTCTACCAAGCTCCGGACACCAGGTCTACCCACGGCTTGCTGCGGACAACAGGTCTACCCAGCCATGAAACGGGCAACAGGTCTACCAAGCTGCGGACACCAGGTCTACCCAGGGCATGCTGCGGACACCAGGTCTACCCACTCAATGCTGCGGACAACAGGTCTACCCAGGCATGAATCGGGCAACAGGTCTACCAAGCTCCGGACACCAGGTCTACCCACGGCTTGCTGCGGACACCAGGTCTACCCAGCCATGAAACGGGCAACAGGTCTACCAAGCTGCGGACACCAGGTCTACCCAGGGCATGCTGCGGACACCAGGTCTACCCACGGCTTGCTGCGGACACCAGGTCTACCCAGCCATGAAACGGGCAACAGGTCTACCAAGCTGCGGACACCAGGTCTACCCAGGGCATGCTGCGGACACCAGGTCTACCCACGGCTTGCTGCGGACACCAGGTCTACCCAGCCATGAAACGGGCAACAGGTCTACCAAGCTGCGGACACCAGGTCTACCCAGGGCATGCTGCGGACACCAGGTCTACCCAGCCATGAAACGGGCAACAGGTCTACTCACGGCTTGCTGCGGACACCAGGTCTACCCAGCCATGAAACGGGCAACAGGTCTACCAAGCTGCGGACAACAGGTCTACCCAGGGCATGCTGCGGACACCAGGTCTACCCACTCAATGCTGCGGACAACAGGTCTACCCAGGCATGAATCGGGCAACAGGTCTACCAAGCTCCGGACACCAGGTCTACCCACGGCTTGCTGCGGACAACAGGTCTACCCAGCCATGAAACGGGCAACAGGTCTACCAAGCTGCGGACACCAGGTCTACCCAGGGCATGCTGCGGACACCAGGTCTACCCAGCCATGAAACGGGCAACAGGTCTACTCACGGCTTGCTGCGGACACCAGGTCTACCCAGCCATGAAACGGGCAACAGGTCTACCAAGCTGCGGACACCAGGTCTACCCAGGGCATGCTGCGGACACCAGGTCTACCCACTCAATGCTGCGGACAACAGGTCTACCCAGGCATGAATCGGGCAACAGGTCTACCAAGCTCCGGACACCAGGTCTACCCACGGCTTGCTGCGGACAACAGGTCTACCCAGCCATGAAACGGGCAACAGGTCTACCAAGCTGCGGACACCAGGTCTACCCAGGGCATGCTGCGGACACCAGGTCTACCCACGGCTTGCTGCGGACACCAGGTCTACCCAGCCATGAAACGGGCAACAGGTCTACCAAGCTGCGGACACCAGGTCTACCCAGGGCATGCTGCGGACAACAGGTCTACCCAGCCATGAAACGGGCAACAGGTCTACTCACGGCTTGCTGCGGACAACAGGTCTACCCAGCCATGAAACGGGCAACAGGTCTACCAAGCTGCGGACAACAGGTCTACCCAGGGCATGCTGCGGACACCAGGTCTACCCACTCAATGCTGCGGACAACAGGTCTACCCAGGCATGAATCGGGCAACAGGTCTACCAAGCTCCGGACACCAGGTCTACCCACGGCTTGCTGCGGACAACAGGTCTACCCAGCCATGAAACGGGCAACAGGTCTACCAAGCTGCGGACACCAGGTCTACCCAGGGCATGCTGCGGACACCAGGTCTACCCAGCCATGAAACGGGCAACAGGTCTACTCACGGCTTGCTGCGGACAACAGGTCTACCCAGCCATGAAACGGGCAACAGGTCTACCAAGCTGCGGACACCAGGTCTACCCAGGGCATGCTGCGGACACCAGGTCTACCCACTCAATGCTGCGGACAACAGGTCTACCCAGGCATGAATCGGGCAACAGGTCTACCAAGCTCCGGACACCAGGTCTACCCACGGCTTGCTGCGGACAACAGGTCTACCCAGCCATGAAACGGGCAACAGGTCTACCAAGCTGCGGACACCAGGTCTACCCAGGGCATGCTGCGGACACCAGGTCTACCCAGCCATGAAACGGGCAACAGGTCTACTCACGGCTTGCTGCGGACACCAGGTCTACCCAGCCATGAAACGGGCAACAGGTCTACCAAGCTGCGGACACCAGGTCTACCCAGGGCATGCTGCGGACACCAGGTCTACCCAGCCATGAAACGGGCAACAGGTCTACTCACGGCTTGCTGCGGACACCAGGTCTACCCAGCCATGAAACGGGCAACAGGTCTACCAAGCTGCGGACACCAGGTCTACCCAGGGCATGCTGCGGACACCAGGTCTACCCACGGCTTGCTGCGGACAACAGGTCTACCCAGGCATGAATCGGGCAACAGGTCTACCAAGCTGCGGACACCAGGTCTACCCAGGGCATGCTGCGGACACCAGGTCTACCCACGGCTTGCTGCGGACACCAGGTCTACCCAGCCATGAAACGGGCAACAGGTCTACCAAGCTGCGGACACCAGGTCTACCCAGGGCATGCTGCGGACACCAGGTCTACCCACTCAATGCTGCGGACAACAGGTCTACCCAGCCATGAATCGGGCAACAGGTCTACCAAGCTGCGGACACCAGGTCTACCCACGGCTTGCTGCGGACACCAGGTCTACCCAGCCATGAAACGGGCACCAGGTCTACTCACGGCTTGCTGCGGACACCAAGTCTACCCAGCCATGAAACGGGCAACAGGTCTACCAAGCTGCGGACACCAGGTCTACCCAGCCATGAAACGGGCAACAGGTCTACCAACTCAATGCTGCGGACAACAGGTCTACCCAGCCATGAAACGGGCAACAGGTCTACCAAGCTGCGGACACCAGGTCTACCCACGGCTTGCTGCGGACACCAGGTCTACCAACTCAATGCTGCGGACACCAGGTCTACCCAGCCATGAAACGGGCAACAGGTCTACCAAGCTGCGGACACCAGGTCTACCCAGGGCATGCTGCGGACACCAGGTCTACCCAGCCATGAAACGGGCAACAGGTCTACCAAGCTGCGGACACCAGGTCTACCCAGGGCATGCTGCGGACACCAGGTCTACCCAGCCATGAAACGGGCAACAGGTCTACTCACGGCTTGCTGCGGACACCAGGTCTACCCAGCCATGAAACGGGCAACAGGTCTACCAAGCTGCGGACACCAGGTCTACCCAGGGCATGCTGCGGACACCAGGTCTACCCAGCCATGAAACGGGCAACAGGTCTACTCACGGCTTGCTGCGGACACCAGGTCTACCCAGCCATGAATCGGGCAACAGGTCTACCAAGCTGCGGACAACAGGTCTACCCAGGGCATGCTGCGGACACCAGGTCTACCAACTCAATGCTGCGGACACCAGGTCTACCCAGCCATGAAACGGGCAACAGGTCTACCAAGCTGCGGACACCAGGTCTACCCAGGGTATGTAGCGGACACCAGGTCTACCAACTCAATGCTGCGGACACCAGGTCTACCCAGCCATGAAACGGGCAACAGGTCTACCAAGCTGCGGACACCAGGTCTACCCAGGGCATGCTGCGGACAACAGGTCTACCCAGCCATGAAACGGGCAACAGGTCTACTCACGGCTTGCTGCGGACAACAGGTCTACCCAGCCATGAAACGGGCAACAGGTCTACCAAGCTGCGGACACCAGGTCTACCCAGGGCATGCTGCGGACACCAGGTCTACCCAGCCATGAAACGGGCAACAGGTCTACTCACGGCTTGCTGCGGACACCAGGTCTACCCAGCCATGAAACGGGCAACAGGTCTACCAAGCTGCGGACACCAGGTCTACCCAGCCATGAAACGGGCAACAGGTCTACCAAGCTGCGGACACCAGGTCTACCCACGGCTTGCTGCGGACAACAGGTCTACCCAGCCATGAAACGGGCAACAGGTCTACCAAGCTGCGGACACCAGGTCTACCCAGGGCATGCTGCGGACACCAGGTCTACCCAGCCATGAAACGGGCAACAGGTCTACTCACGGCTTGCTGCGGACACCAGGTCTACCCAGCCATGAAACGGGCAACAGGTCTACCAAGCTGCGGACACCAGGTCTACCCAGGGCATGCTGCGGACACCAGGTCTACCCACTCAATGCTGCGGACAACAGGTCTACCCAGCCATGAAACGGGCAACAGGTCTACCAAGCTGCGGACACCAGGTCTACCCAGGGCATGCTGCGGACACCAGGTCTACCAACTCAATGCTGCGGACAACAGGTCTACCCAGCCATGAAACGGGCAACAGGTCTACCAAGCTGCGGACACCAGGTCTACCCACGGCTTGCTGCGGACACCAGGTCTACCCAGCCATGAAACGGGCAACAGGTCTACCAAGCTGCGGACACCAGGTCTACCCAGGGCATGCTGCGGACACCAGGTCTACCCACGGCTTGCTGCGGACAACAGGTCTACCCACTCCAAGCTGCGGACACCAGGTCTAACTACTCCATTACGCGGACAACAGGTCTACCCACTCCATGCGGCGGACAACATGTCTACCCGCTCCATGCTGCGGACACCAGGTCTGCCCACGCCGTGATGCGGACCACAGGTCTACCTTCGCCATGCTGCACGCAGCCCGGGTCGCACCGGAGCTAGGTAGACCCGGTCGCCGCGGCCGTCGCAGCGCCCTCGCCCTCGACGGCGGACCCACGCCGCCGGTCCCGGAGGCGGGTAGACCTGGTCGCCGCGGCCACGGCGGCCGCCCATCCCGGAGCCCAGTAGACCTGGCCGCCGCGGGACCGGCCAAGTTTCCCGGAGTCGTGTAGACCTGGTCGTCGCGGCCACGGCCGCCGCCGCTGCGCCTTCGCCGGCGACGGCGGTCCCACGCCACCGGCCCCGGAGCCGCGTCGACCTGGCCGCCGCGGGACGGGCCACGTTTCGCGGATCCGGGTAGACGAGGCATCCTTGTACCATCTCGGAGCCGGGGAAACCCCACAGCCTCTTAACGCTCCGGAGCCCAAGTGCTCCAGCAGCCTTGCCCCGCCCGGCAGAATCGATTTCAAGACCAAGACATATTTTCGACAACATTTTATTTCATCATTTCATTTCATTTCATTTCTTTTCATTTCATTTTATTATTTTATTTTATTTCGTTTTGTTTTGTTTTGTTTTGATTTGATTTGATTTGTTTCATTTCCTCTTTGCCTTTTTTGAATGATTGCCTCTTCTATTTACTCGGAAAGAAAATCTTTTCCGGAAAACAAAACTCTTGCCAAATCTTATTTGTGATCCCTTTGGGCCCACAGCCGAGCTGACGGAGGGCCTGTGCCCGGTTCTCGCCCTGCTGACACACTGACCCCCCCAAACGGCGTCCTCCCTACCCCACGCCTCCTCCCCCGTCCCCCAGAGACCCTACCTACAGAGCCCCCCCCCACCACAAAACAGAACCTCACGGGCCGCAGCACAGCCAGGGGAAGCACGTACGTGCAGCGAAACTCGGCCCAAAGCCGCCGCGCCCTGGCACAACTCGCCCTGCCCCTTCCCGCCCCACGGAGGCGGCTGCATCGAGGCGACCGGCGCCGCCGTCGGCAAGCGGGTGGCCGCTTTCGGGCCGGTTCTTCCGCGGAAGGTCTGCAGAGCTCTTGGGGCCTCGGCGCGGGTTTGGGGGGCCGTGAGGGCTCGCTGTCGAGGCGCCCGGGGCCGGCACGAAGCCGCCTGCCCTCTCCCTGTCCCTGCCCCGTCTTCCGCAGCCACCCATTAACGCTGGGGGCGAGCCCGCCCTCCGCCATCAACCTCCCATGCAGCGCTTTCAGACTTTCCCCGCCCCTGCCCATTGTCGGCTGGGGGCGCCCTGCCCCCCGCCGTCAGCCTCCCTGGCAGCGCTTTCAGACTCTCTCGGGCCCCTGCCCATTGTCGGCTGGGGGCGCCCCGCCCCCCGCCCTCAGCCTCCCTGGCAGCGCTTTCAGACTGCCTCGGGCCCTGCCCATTGTCGGTTGGGGGCGCCCCGCCCCCCGCCCTCAGCCTCCCTGGCAGCGCTTTCAGACTGCCTCGGGCCCTGCCCATTGTCGGTTGGGGGCGACCCCGCCCTCCGCCATCAGCCTCCCTGGCAGCGCTTTCAGACTGCCTCGGGCCCTGCCCATTGTCGGTTGGGGGCGACCCCGCCCTCCGCCATCAGCCTCCCTGGCAGCACTTTCAGCCTCTTCCTGCCCCCGCCCACGGTCCCACCGGGCAGTTTACACGGCGGCGGCGGGAGGCTGATGCCGAGGTCGGCAGGCGGAGAGCCTGGTGCACAAGCAGGGATGGCGGCGGGATGATTGGCGCCGTCTGTCCCTGGTCAAAGAAGCTCTCTGTTCAGCTTTCTCGGAGCCTTTTGCTTTGGTGGCGTTCCTTCCTCCTCCGCCCCGGCGCCGCTCAAGCCTGCGGCAGGGCGGCAGCGCGGCGGGTGGGCGGCCGGGGGGAGGGGGGAGGGGGGGGGGAGGGAGGGAGCGCGCGAGCGAGCGAGCGAGCGAGCGAGCGCGCTGCAGAAATGAAGCCCGGAGCAGGGCCGCGGTCCATTCGAGCACGGGGAGGGGGCGCGACAACGCTGCCTGCTCCTGTCGGGGAGCGCTTGGGGAAGTGGGGTGCCGGCACCATGACGGCGGAGCGGACAGGGGCCGCGGCTGGGGAAGAGGCCGGCGGAGCTCGCCAGTGGATGCTGGCGCACGGAGCCGGCAGGGACACCTGGGCACGGCTGGGACCGAAAGTCGCCCGCCTTCACGCCCCGCCTTTCGCCGGGGGGAAGAAGACGCGAGAGCAGGGCTGCCTGCTGGGCTGCCAGTGCCCGCGGTCATGCCGGACGTGCAGGCCGACCGCCGAAGGCGTGCTCGCCGCTGCAGAGACGACAAGGGGGCCGCGCGTCCGATGGAAGAGACGGGGCGCCATCGCGCGGCGGCCGGGCTGCAAGGCCGGCCGACGGTAACAGGACTACCACGCCGCGGGTGGCCAGAGACAAAGACCGGCCGAGGGCAACAGGTCTACCCAGCATTATGCCGGCCGGTACCAGGGCCGGCCGAGGGCAACAGGTCTACCCAGCATTAGGCCAGCCGGAAAGACGGCCGGCAGAGGGCAACAGGTCTACCCAGCATTCGGCCGTCAGGTACAAAGGCCGGCCGAGGGCAACAGGTCTACCCAGCATTCGGCTGGCCGGTAACACGGCCGGCCGAGGGCAACAGGTCTACCCAGCATTCGGCCGTCAGGTACAAAGGCCGGCCGAGGGCAACAGGTCTACCCAGCATTAGGCCGCCACGTCCAAAGGCCGGCCGAGGGCAACAGGTCTACCCAGCATTAGGCCGCCACGTCCAAAGGCCGGCCGAGGGCAACAGGTCTACCCAGCATTCGGCCACCACGTACAAAGGCCGGCCGAGGGCAACAGGTCTACCCAGCATTCGGCTGGCCGGTAACACGGCGGGCCGAGGGCAACAGGTCTACCCAGCATTAGGCCGGCCGGTAACACTGCCGGCCGAGGGCAACAGGTCTACCCAGCATTCGGCCGCCACGTCCAAAGGCCGGCCGAGGGCAACAGGTCTACCCAGCATTAGGCCGCCACGTCCAAAGGCCGGCCGAGGGCAACAGGTCTACCCAGCATTCGGCCGCCACGTCCAAAGGCCGGCCGAGGGCAACAGGTCTACCCAGCATTAGGCCGGCCGGTAACACGGCCGGCCGAGGGCAACAGGTCTACCCAGCATTAGGCCGCCACGTCCAAAGGCCGGCCGAGGGCAACAGGTCTACCCAGCATTCGGCCGCCACGTCCAAAGGCCGGCCGAGGGCAACAGGTCTACCCAGCATTCGGCCGCCACGTCCAAAGGCCGGCCGAGGGCAACAGGTCTACCCAGCATTCGGCCGCCACGTCCAAAGGCCGGCCGAGGGCAACAGGTCTACCCAGCATTAGGCCGGCCGGTAACACGGCCGGCCGAGGGCAACAGGTCTACCCAGCATTAGGCCGCCACGTCCAAAGGCCGGCCGAGGGCAACAGGTCTACCCAGCATTAGGCCGCCACGTCCAAAGGCCGGCCGAGGGCAACAGGTCTACCCAGCATTCGGCCGCCACGTCCAAAGGCCGGCCGAGGGCAACAGGTCTACCCAGCATTAGGCCGCCACGTCCAAAGGCCGGCCGAGGGCAACAGGTCTACCCAGCATTCGGCCGCCACGTCCAAAGGCCGGCCGAGGGCAACAGGTCTACCCAGCATTAGGCCGCCACGTCCAAAGGCCGGCCGAGGGCAACAGGTCTACCCAGCATTAGGCCGGCCGGCAGAGGGCAACAGGTCTACCCAGCATTCGGCCGTCAGGTACAAAGGCCGGCCGAGGGCAACAGGTCTACCCAGCATTAGGCCGCCACGTCCAAAGGCCGGCCGAGGGCAACAGGTCTACCCAGCATTAGGCCGGCCGGTAACACGGCCGGCAGAGGGCAACAGGTCTACTCAGCATTAGGCCGGCCGGTAAAACGGCAGGCCGAGGGCAACAGGTCTACCCAGCATTCGGCCGTCAGGTACAAAGGCCGGCCGAGGGCAACAGGTCTAACCAGCATTAGGCCGCCACGTCCAAAGGCCGGCCGAGGGCAACAGGTCTACCCAGCATTCGGCCGCCACGTCCAAAGGCCGGCCGAGGGCAACAGGTCTACCCAGCATTCGGCCGCCACGTCCAAAGGCCGGCCGAGGGCAACAGGTCTACCCAGCATTAGGCCGGCCGGCAGAGGGCAACAGGTCTACCCAGCATTCGGCCGTCAGGTACAAAGGCCGGCCGAGGGCAACAGGTCTACCCAGCATTAGGCCGCCACGTCCAAAGGCCGGCCGAGGGCAACAGGTCTACCCAGCATTAGGCCGGCCGGTAACACGGCCGGCAGAGGGCAACAGGTCTACTCAGCATTAGGCCGGCCGGTAAAACGGCAGGCCGAGGGCAACAGGTCTACCCAGCATTCGGCCGTCAGGTACAAAGGCCGGCCGAGGGCAACAGGTCTACCCAGCACCTGCCAGGACGGCAGGGCGCCGAACCGGGCTCCGCGTGCCACCGTCTTGGCCCCCCAAACGCCGACCAACGACGCTTGTGGATGGGGCGCGATGGGTGCGGCGCGCGGCGCCCCGGGTCCCCGCCGGCACCAGGTCTACCTCGCCGCCTGGAGACGGCAGCAAACGGATCCCCCTCTCACCGCGCGCGCGCGCGGTGAAGGGAAACCCGCCGCCGCCGCTGCCGCCGCCGCCGCCGCCGCCGCTGCCGCCGCCGCCGCCGCCGCCGCCGCCCGCGCACAGCCAAGCCCCCGCACCGCGTGTCGGGCCTGGGACCCGCGCGGAGGGAAGTCGAGGCCGCGCGGCCCGGCGGGGCCTCTCTCTCTCTCTCTCTCTCTGGCTGGCGGCGCGGCACGCGGCCCCCGGGTTCCCGGGTCCCCGCCGGCACCAGGTCTACCTCGCCGCCTGGAGACGGCAGCAGACGGATCCCCCTCTCACCGCGCGCGCGCGCGGTGAAGGGAAACCCGCCGCCGCCGCTGCCGCCGCCGCCG
>NW_028276073.1:2636391-2648891 GCF_052056855.1 Sturnus vulgaris | reverse complement strand
CTGCGCAGCTTTTTTTTCTCTGCTTCGGACAACAACGCGAGGCCTTTTTCTCGTTCCTTTTTTATCTCTCTCGCCTTCGTTTTGGTTTTTTTTTTCGCCCCTTGGCTCTTTTTTTCTCAGGGCCCGCGCCCTTGCGACACACAACACGGCTCGGCCTTCGCGTTCGGAGAGTCCCGCGCGCGCTGGGGGCGCGGGGACGGGGCTCGGCTGGGGCTGACCCGCCCCCGAGGCCGGCCCGAAAAAGCACCGGACGTGCTAGAGGAGACAGCGACCCGACAAGGCGGGCGCGGCCCGGACAACACCGAGGCCCCGAGGCCGGGGCGGCTCGCTCTGCAGCAGGCGGCGGCACGACAAAGGAGCGCCGTGCGCGGTGCGCGCGCGGAACGGGCTCTTTTCCCCCGTCCGTGCTCCCCCGGCCCCGCCATCGGTTCTCGTCAGCCCTCTCACTCTCTCTCGCTCTCGAGGGGGGGGGGGTTTGGTTTCGTTTTCTCTCGGCTCAAGCTCGAGCCGCACCGCCGCCCGGTGCTGCTCGCGGCCGGCACCCACGGGACGCTAAACTCGGACCAGGGCCAGCGCCGGCACCTCGCGTGGTTTTAAGGACACCTTGAGTGCTCACGGGGCCACGCGGCCATCACACAGCCTGGGACGGTAAAGATGTTCCTTCCCCGGCAAGCGGAAGGAGCGACACCTCGCCTGCGACGGGAAGCGAATTGGACAGGAGACCGCCCTGCTCGAGGGACCGGACACCACCGAGACTTCGCCCGGAGGAGCCGGCCCGCCGGGGGCCCTTTCCGACGCGACCCGAAAAGCCTCATCGATCGGACGGGGACAGAAAGAAAAGCAGCCGCGGGGCAACGGGGAGCCCCCGCGGCCGCGGGTTCCTGGGACAACGGCAACGGAGCAGGGCTCCAACATGCGTGCGAGCGGGACACGTCCCCGAGAGGCCCTCCCTTGGCGCCGCCGAGCCTCCCCGACGCTCCCTAGGCCCCCGACGCCGGCGGGCCGCTTGCAACCTTCGGGATCGATCACGCAGCAGAGGAAGAGAGCGGGGGGTGCCGCCACCCGCCCGCGGGCCGCAAGACAACGGAAAACGGAGCAGCTGCCACCGACCACGCCGCGGGCCACCGGCTTTCGCCCGCCTCGCAGCGATCGGCTTCCCACCCGGAAAAAAAGCCGGGGGGAAGGGCAAGCCACCGCACCAAAAAAAAAACTAAAAAAAAAAGCACGCCATGCGTCGCACGACCCGTGCTAGCCACGGGGGTCACGAGCCAGGGGTGGGGGCGAGAACGCGCCTCTCAACTCCTCCCGTAAAACCCCTCCAACCACCGGACATACGGTCTCTTTTCTCACTCGCCAACACAGCCAGCCCTTCTCTCTCGCCTTTCGCTTTCGCTTCGGTGGCGGCCCGTGACCCTTCGTCAGCGCGCGCTTCTCGGTGCCGCGGCTTAGGGCCGCGAGAGAAAAAGAACGGAGGCCGGGCGGGCACCCCCACACTGCCCCGCACACCGGCACGCTTTAATAAAAAAGAACGGAGCCGCTCGCAAAACCCAGCCCCCGCCGGCAACGGCAACCACGGCAGCCGGGGCAGGCCAGACACCACGGGCCGCCCCGGCACGGTGCCTCGATCGCGCCCGGCCGATACCGAGAAAGGGCGAGGCGCCGCCGCCCCGCCCACGACACACTCTCGGGGGCTCACTCGCTCGCTCGCTCTCTGTTGGGTTGCGGGGTCCGTCCTGGGGGGGGGGACACGGCCGGCCACCGCGGCCGACCGCCGCCCCGGAAAAATTCTGCCCGCTACACGCGGGTCCCCGGCTTAGGGCCGAGGAAGGGGGACGACTTCAACAACACACGGCAGGGCCGGACACTCCCGTCACCGAGCCCCCCTTCGCAGGCAAGCAAGCGAAGCCGAGAGGCGAGGCCACACGCCCCACTGCATGTCCCCCGCTGCCCTTTCGATACGGACACAACTCTGGCAACACAGGTCGGGAGCGGGAAACGAGGCGCAGCCAACCTCGGCCAAGCGAGCCACGCCCGGGGGGCTCTCGGGGAGGGGGGCCAGGGAAAGCCCGGGCAGGCTCAACACAACCCCGGGCCGGCCCCACAGAAATCCAGCCCCGGCTGCCGGCCACCAGCGTGCACCGGGACCGACAGCCGAAGAAATGCCGCACCCGGCGAGCGGGCGGGGCCCCGGCTTAAGGCCGGGCAGAAAAGGGGCGAGGCGCCGCCGCCTCGCCCGCCACCATCCCCGGGGGAGCGAGCAGGCGCCCGGCTCCCCGTTGTCACGAAACCGGCAGCAGCCGGGCCGGAGCGGGACACACTCGCGGCTTTCTCGCCCTCTCTCTGGGCCTTTTTCTCGCTTCTCCCCCGCCTGGAACAACGCAGCCTCGCCTGGGCCGGGGGAGCGCGGTGGCTCTCGGATCGCATCGCTCTCTCTGGGGGCTTTCTCGCTTCTCCCCCGGACTGAACACGCAGCCTCGGCCTGGGCCGGGGAGCGGCTCTCGGATCGCATCGGTCTCTCTGGGGGCTTTCTCGCTTCTCCCCCGACTGAGCACGCAGCCTCGCCTGGGCCGGGGAGCGGCTCTCGGATCGCATCGGTCTCTCTCTCTGGGCTAACCTGTCCCAGTCGAACTGGGTAAGACGGGAAGCCGGACGAAGCCACGCGACTCGCCCCGACATCGGCGGTGTTCTTCTGGCCCTGGCGACCGCACGCGCGTCCGCCCTTCTCCGCCACGGACACAGGCACGGCAACAGCCTGTGGGGATACGGCCCGTCACCTCGTTCCCATAATACGGACAGATGGGCCCGAAGCGGCGGAGGCCGGAAAGAGAACCGATGTACGTGACCGAGGGGGCGCAGTGGCGCACGCCGCCTTCTACGATGACATAGCCGGAGGCAGCGAGAAACAGCGACCCCTTGGAGTACTTCCAGGCCGGCGGCGGACAACAGGTCTACCAGCCATGAAACGGGCAACAGGTCTACCGACGGCTTGCTGCGGACAACAGGTCTACCCAGCCATGAAACGGGCAACAGGTCTACCAAGCTGCGGACACCAGGTCTACCCAGGGCATGCTGCGGACACCAGGTCTACCCACGGCTTGCTGCGGACAACAGGTCTACCCAGCTGCGGACAACAGGTCTACCCAGGGCATGAAACGGGCAACAGGTCTACCAAGCTGCGGACACCAGGTCTACCCAGGGCATGCTGCGGACACCAGGTCTACCCACGGCTTGCTGCGGACAACAGGTCTACCCAGCCATGAAACGGGCAACAGGTCTACCAAGCTGCGGACACCAGGTCTACCCAGGGCATGCTGCGGACACCAGGTCTACCCACGGCTTGCTGCGGACACCAGGTCTACCCAGCCATGAAACGGGCAACAGGTCTACCAAGCTGCGGACACCAGGTCTACCCAGGGCATGCTGCGGACACCAGGTCTACCCACTCAATGCTGCGGACAACAGGTCTACCCAGCCATGAAACGGGCAACAGGTCTACCAAGCTGCGGACACCAGGTCTACCCAGGGCATGCTGCGGACACCAGGTCTACCCAGCCATGAAACGGGCAACAGGTCTACCAAGCTGCGGACAACAGGTCTACCCAGGGCATGCTGCGGACACCAGGTCTACCCACTCAATGCTGCGGACAACAGGTCTACCCAGGCATGAATCGGGCAACAGGTCTACCAAGCTCCGGACACCAGGTCTACCCACGGCTTGCTGCGGACACCAGGTCTACCCAGCCATGAAACGGGCAACAGGTCTACCAAGCTGCGGACACCAGGTCTACCCAGGGCATGCTGCGGACACCAGGTCTACCCACGGCTTGCTGCGGACACCAGGTCTACCCAGCCATGAAACGGGCAACAGGTCTACCAAGCTGCGGACACCAGGTCTACCCAGGGCATGCTGCGGACACCAGGTCTACCCACGGCTTGCTGCGGACACCAGGTCTACCCAGCCATGAAACGGGCAACAGGTCTACCAAGCTGCGGACACCAGGTCTACCCAGGGCATGCTGCGGACACCAGGTCTACCCACGGCTTGCTGCGGACAACAGGTCTACCCAGCTGCGGACAACAGGTCTACCCAGGGCATGAAACGGGCAACAGGTCTACCAAGCTGCGGACACCAGGTCTACCCAGGGCATGCTGCGGACACCAGGTCTACCCACGGCTTGCTGCGGACAACAGGTCTACCCAGCCATGAAACGGGCAACAGGTCTACCAAGCTGCGGACACCAGGTCTACCCAGGGCATGCTGCGGACACCAGGTCTACCCACGGCTTGCTGCGGACACCAGGTCTACCCAGCCATGAAACGGGCAACAGGTCTACCAAGCTGCGGACACCAGGTCTACCCAGGGCATGCTGCGGACACCAGGTCTACCCACGGCTTGCTGCGGACAACAGGTCTACCCAGCCATGAAACGGGCAACAGGTCTACCAAGCTGCGGACACCAGGTCTACCCAGGGCATGCTGCGGACACCAGGTCTACCCAGCCATGAAACGGGCAACAGGTCTACTCACGGCTTGCTGCGGACAACAGGTCTACCCAGCCATGAAACGGGCAACAGGTCTACCAAGCTGCGGACAACAGGTCTACCCAGGGCATGCTGCGGACACCAGGTCTACCCACTCAATGCTGCGGACAACAGGTCTACCCAGGCATGAATCGGGCAACAGGTCTACCAAGCTCCGGACACCAGGTCTACCCACGGCTTGCTGCGGACAACAGGTCTACCCAGCCATGAAACGGGCAACAGGTCTACCAAGCTGCGGACACCAGGTCTACCCAGGGCATGCTGCGGACACCAGGTCTACCCACTCAATGCTGCGGACAACAGGTCTACCCAGGCATGAATCGGGCAACAGGTCTACCAAGCTCCGGACACCAGGTCTACCCACGGCTTGCTGCGGACACCAGGTCTACCCAGCCATGAAACGGGCAACAGGTCTACCAAGCTGCGGACACCAGGTCTACCCAGGGCATGCTGCGGACACCAGGTCTACCCACGGCTTGCTGCGGACACCAGGTCTACCCAGCCATGAAACGGGCAACAGGTCTACCAAGCTGCGGACACCAGGTCTACCCAGGGCATGCTGCGGACACCAGGTCTACCCACGGCTTGCTGCGGACACCAGGTCTACCCAGCCATGAAACGGGCAACAGGTCTACCAAGCTGCGGACACCAGGTCTACCCAGGGCATGCTGCGGACACCAGGTCTACCCAGCCATGAAACGGGCAACAGGTCTACTCACGGCTTGCTGCGGACACCAGGTCTACCCAGCCATGAAACGGGCAACAGGTCTACCAAGCTGCGGACAACAGGTCTACCCAGGGCATGCTGCGGACACCAGGTCTACCCACTCAATGCTGCGGACAACAGGTCTACCCAGGCATGAATCGGGCAACAGGTCTACCAAGCTCCGGACACCAGGTCTACCCACGGCTTGCTGCGGACAACAGGTCTACCCAGCCATGAAACGGGCAACAGGTCTACCAAGCTGCGGACACCAGGTCTACCCAGGGCATGCTGCGGACACCAGGTCTACCCAGCCATGAAACGGGCAACAGGTCTACTCACGGCTTGCTGCGGACACCAGGTCTACCCAGCCATGAAACGGGCAACAGGTCTACCAAGCTGCGGACACCAGGTCTACCCAGGGCATGCTGCGGACACCAGGTCTACCCACTCAATGCTGCGGACAACAGGTCTACCCAGGCATGAATCGGGCAACAGGTCTACCAAGCTCCGGACACCAGGTCTACCCACGGCTTGCTGCGGACAACAGGTCTACCCAGCCATGAAACGGGCAACAGGTCTACCAAGCTGCGGACACCAGGTCTACCCAGGGCATGCTGCGGACACCAGGTCTACCCACGGCTTGCTGCGGACACCAGGTCTACCCAGCCATGAAACGGGCAACAGGTCTACCAAGCTGCGGACACCAGGTCTACCCAGGGCATGCTGCGGACAACAGGTCTACCCAGCCATGAAACGGGCAACAGGTCTACTCACGGCTTGCTGCGGACAACAGGTCTACCCAGCCATGAAACGGGCAACAGGTCTACCAAGCTGCGGACAACAGGTCTACCCAGGGCATGCTGCGGACACCAGGTCTACCCACTCAATGCTGCGGACAACAGGTCTACCCAGGCATGAATCGGGCAACAGGTCTACCAAGCTCCGGACACCAGGTCTACCCACGGCTTGCTGCGGACAACAGGTCTACCCAGCCATGAAACGGGCAACAGGTCTACCAAGCTGCGGACACCAGGTCTACCCAGGGCATGCTGCGGACACCAGGTCTACCCAGCCATGAAACGGGCAACAGGTCTACTCACGGCTTGCTGCGGACAACAGGTCTACCCAGCCATGAAACGGGCAACAGGTCTACCAAGCTGCGGACACCAGGTCTACCCAGGGCATGCTGCGGACACCAGGTCTACCCACTCAATGCTGCGGACAACAGGTCTACCCAGGCATGAATCGGGCAACAGGTCTACCAAGCTCCGGACACCAGGTCTACCCACGGCTTGCTGCGGACAACAGGTCTACCCAGCCATGAAACGGGCAACAGGTCTACCAAGCTGCGGACACCAGGTCTACCCAGGGCATGCTGCGGACACCAGGTCTACCCAGCCATGAAACGGGCAACAGGTCTACTCACGGCTTGCTGCGGACACCAGGTCTACCCAGCCATGAAACGGGCAACAGGTCTACCAAGCTGCGGACACCAGGTCTACCCAGGGCATGCTGCGGACACCAGGTCTACCCAGCCATGAAACGGGCAACAGGTCTACTCACGGCTTGCTGCGGACACCAGGTCTACCCAGCCATGAAACGGGCAACAGGTCTACCAAGCTGCGGACACCAGGTCTACCCAGGGCATGCTGCGGACACCAGGTCTACCCACG
Organism: Sturnus vulgaris; assembly: GCF_052056855.1. Lineage (NCBI taxonomy): Eukaryota > Metazoa > Chordata > Aves > Passeriformes > Sturnidae > Sturnus > Sturnus vulgaris. The sequence continues at coordinate 2,641,971 of NW_028276073.1, read as the reverse complement.
GCTTGCTGCGGACAACAGGTCTACCCAGGCATGAATCGGGCAACAGGTCTACCAAGCTGCGGACACCAGGTCTACCCAGGGCATGCTGCGGACACCAGGTCTACCCACGGCTTGCTGCGGACACCAGGTCTACCCAGCCATGAAACGGGCAACAGGTCTACCAAGCTGCGGACACCAGGTCTACCCAGGGCATGCTGCGGACACCAGGTCTACCCACTCAATGCTGCGGACAACAGGTCTACCCAGCCATGAATCGGGCAACAGGTCTACCAAGCTGCGGACACCAGGTCTACCCACGGCTTGCTGCGGACACCAGGTCTACCCAGCCATGAAACGGGCACCAGGTCTACTCACGGCTTGCTGCGGACACCAAGTCTACCCAGCCATGAAACGGGCAACAGGTCTACCAAGCTGCGGACACCAGGTCTACCCAGCCATGAAACGGGCAACAGGTCTACCAACTCAATGCTGCGGACAACAGGTCTACCCAGCCATGAAACGGGCAACAGGTCTACCAAGCTGCGGACACCAGGTCTACCCACGGCTTGCTGCGGACACCAGGTCTACCAACTCAATGCTGCGGACACCAGGTCTACCCAGCCATGAAACGGGCAACAGGTCTACCAAGCTGCGGACACCAGGTCTACCCAGGGCATGCTGCGGACACCAGGTCTACCCAGCCATGAAACGGGCAACAGGTCTACCAAGCTGCGGACACCAGGTCTACCCAGGGCATGCTGCGGACACCAGGTCTACCCAGCCATGAAACGGGCAACAGGTCTACTCACGGCTTGCTGCGGACACCAGGTCTACCCAGCCATGAAACGGGCAACAGGTCTACCAAGCTGCGGACACCAGGTCTACCCAGGGCATGCTGCGGACACCAGGTCTACCCAGCCATGAAACGGGCAACAGGTCTACTCACGGCTTGCTGCGGACACCAGGTCTACCCAGCCATGAATCGGGCAACAGGTCTACCAAGCTGCGGACAACAGGTCTACCCAGGGCATGCTGCGGACACCAGGTCTACCAACTCAATGCTGCGGACACCAGGTCTACCCAGCCATGAAACGGGCAACAGGTCTACCAAGCTGCGGACACCAGGTCTACCCAGGGTATGTAGCGGACACCAGGTCTACCAACTCAATGCTGCGGACACCAGGTCTACCCAGCCATGAAACGGGCAACAGGTCTACCAAGCTGCGGACACCAGGTCTACCCAGGGCATGCTGCGGACAACAGGTCTACCCAGCCATGAAACGGGCAACAGGTCTACTCACGGCTTGCTGCGGACAACAGGTCTACCCAGCCATGAAACGGGCAACAGGTCTACCAAGCTGCGGACACCAGGTCTACCCAGGGCATGCTGCGGACACCAGGTCTACCCAGCCATGAAACGGGCAACAGGTCTACTCACGGCTTGCTGCGGACACCAGGTCTACCCAGCCATGAAACGGGCAACAGGTCTACCAAGCTGCGGACACCAGGTCTACCCAGCCATGAAACGGGCAACAGGTCTACCAAGCTGCGGACACCAGGTCTACCCACGGCTTGCTGCGGACAACAGGTCTACCCAGCCATGAAACGGGCAACAGGTCTACCAAGCTGCGGACACCAGGTCTACCCAGGGCATGCTGCGGACACCAGGTCTACCCAGCCATGAAACGGGCAACAGGTCTACTCACGGCTTGCTGCGGACACCAGGTCTACCCAGCCATGAAACGGGCAACAGGTCTACCAAGCTGCGGACACCAGGTCTACCCAGGGCATGCTGCGGACACCAGGTCTACCCACTCAATGCTGCGGACAACAGGTCTACCCAGCCATGAAACGGGCAACAGGTCTACCAAGCTGCGGACACCAGGTCTACCCAGGGCATGCTGCGGACACCAGGTCTACCAACTCAATGCTGCGGACAACAGGTCTACCCAGCCATGAAACGGGCAACAGGTCTACCAAGCTGCGGACACCAGGTCTACCCACGGCTTGCTGCGGACACCAGGTCTACCCAGCCATGAAACGGGCAACAGGTCTACCAAGCTGCGGACACCAGGTCTACCCAGGGCATGCTGCGGACACCAGGTCTACCCACGGCTTGCTGCGGACAACAGGTCTACCCACTCCAAGCTGCGGACACCAGGTCTAACTACTCCATTACGCGGACAACAGGTCTACCCACTCCATGCGGCGGACAACATGTCTACCCGCTCCATGCTGCGGACACCAGGTCTGCCCACGCCGTGATGCGGACCACAGGTCTACCTTCGCCATGCTGCACGCAGCCCGGGTCGCACCGGAGCTAGGTAGACCCGGTCGCCGCGGCCGTCGCAGCGCCCTCGCCCTCGACGGCGGACCCACGCCGCCGGTCCCGGAGGCGGGTAGACCTGGTCGCCGCGGCCACGGCGGCCGCCCATCCCGGAGCCCAGTAGACCTGGCCGCCGCGGGACCGGCCAAGTTTCCCGGAGTCGTGTAGACCTGGTCGTCGCGGCCACGGCCGCCGCCGCTGCGCCTTCGCCGGCGACGGCGGTCCCACGCCACCGGCCCCGGAGCCGCGTCGACCTGGCCGCCGCGGGACGGGCCACGTTTCGCGGATCCGGGTAGACGAGGCATCCTTGTACCATCTCGGAGCCGGGGAAACCCCACAGCCTCTTAACGCTCCGGAGCCCAAGTGCTCCAGCAGCCTTGCCCCGCCCGGCAGAATCGATTTCAAGACCAAGACATATTTTCGACAACATTTTATTTCATCATTTCATTTCATTTCATTTCTTTTCATTTCATTTTATTATTTTATTTTATTTCGTTTTGTTTTGTTTTGTTTTGATTTGATTTGATTTGTTTCATTTCCTCTTTGCCTTTTTTGAATGATTGCCTCTTCTATTTACTCGGAAAGAAAATCTTTTCCGGAAAACAAAACTCTTGCCAAATCTTATTTGTGATCCCTTTGGGCCCACAGCCGAGCTGACGGAGGGCCTGTGCCCGGTTCTCGCCCTGCTGACACACTGACCCCCCCAAACGGCGTCCTCCCTACCCCACGCCTCCTCCCCCGTCCCCCAGAGACCCTACCTACAGAGCCCCCCCCCACCACAAAACAGAACCTCACGGGCCGCAGCACAGCCAGGGGAAGCACGTACGTGCAGCGAAACTCGGCCCAAAGCCGCCGCGCCCTGGCACAACTCGCCCTGCCCCTTCCCGCCCCACGGAGGCGGCTGCATCGAGGCGACCGGCGCCGCCGTCGGCAAGCGGGTGGCCGCTTTCGGGCCGGTTCTTCCGCGGAAGGTCTGCAGAGCTCTTGGGGCCTCGGCGCGGGTTTGGGGGGCCGTGAGGGCTCGCTGTCGAGGCGCCCGGGGCCGGCACGAAGCCGCCTGCCCTCTCCCTGTCCCTGCCCCGTCTTCCGCAGCCACCCATTAACGCTGGGGGCGAGCCCGCCCTCCGCCATCAACCTCCCATGCAGCGCTTTCAGACTTTCCCCGCCCCTGCCCATTGTCGGCTGGGGGCGCCCTGCCCCCCGCCGTCAGCCTCCCTGGCAGCGCTTTCAGACTCTCTCGGGCCCCTGCCCATTGTCGGCTGGGGGCGCCCCGCCCCCCGCCCTCAGCCTCCCTGGCAGCGCTTTCAGACTGCCTCGGGCCCTGCCCATTGTCGGTTGGGGGCGCCCCGCCCCCCGCCCTCAGCCTCCCTGGCAGCGCTTTCAGACTGCCTCGGGCCCTGCCCATTGTCGGTTGGGGGCGACCCCGCCCTCCGCCATCAGCCTCCCTGGCAGCGCTTTCAGACTGCCTCGGGCCCTGCCCATTGTCGGTTGGGGGCGACCCCGCCCTCCGCCATCAGCCTCCCTGGCAGCACTTTCAGCCTCTTCCTGCCCCCGCCCACGGTCCCACCGGGCAGTTTACACGGCGGCGGCGGGAGGCTGATGCCGAGGTCGGCAGGCGGAGAGCCTGGTGCACAAGCAGGGATGGCGGCGGGATGATTGGCGCCGTCTGTCCCTGGTCAAAGAAGCTCTCTGTTCAGCTTTCTCGGAGCCTTTTGCTTTGGTGGCGTTCCTTCCTCCTCCGCCCCGGCGCCGCTCAAGCCTGCGGCAGGGCGGCAGCGCGGCGGGTGGGCGGCCGGGGGGAGGGGGGAGGGGGGGGGGAGGGAGGGAGCGCGCGAGCGAGCGAGCGAGCGAGCGAGCGCGCTGCAGAAATGAAGCCCGGAGCAGGGCCGCGGTCCATTCGAGCACGGGGAGGGGGCGCGACAACGCTGCCTGCTCCTGTCGGGGAGCGCTTGGGGAAGTGGGGTGCCGGCACCATGACGGCGGAGCGGACAGGGGCCGCGGCTGGGGAAGAGGCCGGCGGAGCTCGCCAGTGGATGCTGGCGCACGGAGCCGGCAGGGACACCTGGGCACGGCTGGGACCGAAAGTCGCCCGCCTTCACGCCCCGCCTTTCGCCGGGGGGAAGAAGACGCGAGAGCAGGGCTGCCTGCTGGGCTGCCAGTGCCCGCGGTCATGCCGGACGTGCAGGCCGACCGCCGAAGGCGTGCTCGCCGCTGCAGAGACGACAAGGGGGCCGCGCGTCCGATGGAAGAGACGGGGCGCCATCGCGCGGCGGCCGGGCTGCAAGGCCGGCCGACGGTAACAGGACTACCACGCCGCGGGTGGCCAGAGACAAATACCGGCCGAGGGCAACAGGTCTACCCAGCATTATGCCGGCCGGTACCAGGGCCGGCCGAGGGCAACAGGTCTACCCAGCATTAGGCCAGCCGGAAAGACGGCCGGCAGAGGGCAACAGGTCTACCCAGCATTCGGCCGTCAGGTACAAAGGCCGGCCGAGGGCAACAGGTCTACCCAGCATTCGGCTGGCCGGTAACACGGCCGGCCGAGGGCAACAGGTCTACCCAGCATTCGGCCGTCAGGTACAAAGGCCGGCCGAGGGCAACAGGTCTACCCAGCATTAGGCCGCCACGTCCAAAGGCCGGCCGAGGGCAACAGGTCTACCCAGCATTAGGCCGCCACGTCCAAAGGCCGGCCGAGGGCAACAGGTCTACCCAGCATTCGGCCACCACGTACAAAGGCCGGCCGAGGGCAACAGGTCTACCCAGCATTCGGCTGGCCGGTAACACGGCGGGCCGAGGGCAACAGGTCTACCCAGCATTAGGCCGGCCGGTAACACTGCCGGCCGAGGGCAACAGGTCTACCCAGCATTCGGCCGCCACGTCCAAAGGCCGGCCGAGGGCAACAGGTCTACCCAGCATTAGGCCGGCCGGTAACACGGCCGGCCGAGGGCAACAGGTCTACCCAGCATTAGGCCGCCACGTCCAAAGGCCGGCCGAGGGCAACAGGTCTACCCAGCATTCGGCCGCCACGTCCAAAGGCCGGCCGAGGGCAACAGGTCTACCCAGCATTCGGCCGCCACGTCCAAAGGCCGGCCGAGGGCAACAGGTCTACCCAGCATTCGGCCGCCACGTCCAAAGGCCGGCCGAGGGCAACAGGTCTACCCAGCATTAGGCCGGCCGGTAACACGGCCGGCCGAGGGCAACAGGTCTACCCAGCATTAGGCCGCCACGTCCAAAGGCCGGCCGAGGGCAACAGGTCTACCCAGCATTAGGCCGCC
>NW_028276073.1:2603891-2621391 GCF_052056855.1 Sturnus vulgaris | reverse complement strand
GCTTGCAACCTTCGGGATCGATCACGCAGCAGAGGAAGAGAGCGGGGGGTGCCGCCACCCGCCCGCGGGCCGCAAGACAACGGAAAACGGAGCAGCTGCCACCGACCACGCCGCGGGCCACCGGCTTTCGCCCGCCTCGCAGCGATCGGCTTCCCACCCGGAAAAAAAGCCGGGGGGAAGGGCAAGCCACCGCACCAAAAAAAAAACTAAAAAAAAAAGCACGCCATGCGTCGCACGACCCGTGCTAGCCACGGGGGTCACGAGCCAGGGGTGGGGGCGAGAACGCGCCTCTCAACTCCTCCCGTAAAACCCCTCCAACCACCGGACATACGGTCTCTTTTCTCACTCGCCAACACAGCCAGCCCTTCTCTCTCGCCTTTCGCTTTCGCTTCGGTGGCGGCCCGTGACCCTTCGTCAGCGCGCGCTTCTCGGTGCCGCGGCTTAGGGCCGCGAGAGAAAAAGAACGGAGGCCGGGCGGGCACCCCCACACTGCCCCGCACACCGGCACGCTTTAATAAAAAAGAACGGAGCCGCTCGCAAAACCCAGCCCCCGCCGGCAACGGCAACCACGGCAGCCGGGGCAGGCCAGACACCACGGGCCGCCCCGGCACGGTGCCTCGATCGCGCCCGGCCGATACCGAGAAAGGGCGAGGCGCCGCCGCCCCGCCCACGACACACTCTCGGGGGCTCACTCGCTCGCTCGCTCTCTGTTGGGTTGCGGGGTCCGTCCTGGGGGGGGGGACACGGCCGGCCACCGCGGCCGACCGCCGCCCCGGAAAAATTCTGCCCGCTACACGCGGGTCCCCGGCTTAGGGCCGAGGAAGGGGGACGACTTCAACAACACACGGCAGGGCCGGACACTCCCGTCACCGAGCCCCCCTTCGCAGGCAAGCAAGCGAAGCCGAGAGGCGAGGCCACACGCCCCACTGCATGTCCCCCGCTGCCCTTTCGATACGGACACAACTCTGGCAACACAGGTCGGGAGCGGGAAACGAGGCGCAGCCAACCTCGGCCAAGCGAGCCACGCCCGGGGGGCTCTCGGGGAGGGGGGCCAGGGAAAGCCCGGGCAGGCTCAACACAACCCCGGGCCGGCCCCACAGAAATCCAGCCCCGGCTGCCGGCCACCAGCGTGCACCGGGACCGACAGCCGAAGAAATGCCGCACCCGGCGAGCGGGCGGGGCCCCGGCTTAAGGCCGGGCAGAAAAGGGGCGAGGCGCCGCCGCCTCGCCCGCCACCATCCCCGGGGGAGCGAGCAGGCGCCCGGCTCCCCGTTGTCACGAAACCGGCAGCAGCCGGGCCGGAGCGGGACACACTCGCGGCTTTCTCGCCCTCTCTCTGGGCCTTTTTCTCGCTTCTCCCCCGCCTGGAACAACGCAGCCTCGCCTGGGCCGGGGGAGCGCGGTGGCTCTCGGATCGCATCGCTCTCTCTGGGGGCTTTCTCGCTTCTCCCCCGGACTGAACACGCAGCCTCGGCCTGGGCCGGGGAGCGGCTCTCGGATCGCATCGGTCTCTCTGGGGGCTTTCTCGCTTCTCCCCCGACTGAGCACGCAGCCTCGCCTGGGCCGGGGAGCGGCTCTCGGATCGCATCGGTCTCTCTCTCTGGGCTAACCTGTCCCAGTCGAACTGGGTAAGACGGGAAGCCGGACGAAGCCACGCGACTCGCCCCGACATCGGCGGTGTTCTTCTGGCCCTGGCGACCGCACGCGCGTCCGCCCTTCTCCGCCACGGACACAGGCACGGCAACAGCCTGTGGGGATACGGCCCGTCACCTCGTTCCCATAATACGGACAGATGGGCCCGAAGCGGCGGAGGCCGGAAAGAGAACCGATGTACGTGACCGAGGGGGCGCAGTGGCGCACGCCGCCTTCTACGATGACATAGCCGGAGGCAGCGAGAAACAGCGACCCCTTGGAGTACTTCCAGGCCGGCGGCGGACAACAGGTCTACCAGCCATGAAACGGGCAACAGGTCTACCGACGGCTTGCTGCGGACAACAGGTCTACCCAGCCATGAAACGGGCAACAGGTCTACCAAGCTGCGGACACCAGGTCTACCCAGGGCATGCTGCGGACACCAGGTCTACCCACGGCTTGCTGCGGACAACAGGTCTACCCAGCTGCGGACAACAGGTCTACCCAGGGCATGAAACGGGCAACAGGTCTACCAAGCTGCGGACACCAGGTCTACCCAGGGCATGCTGCGGACACCAGGTCTACCCACGGCTTGCTGCGGACAACAGGTCTACCCAGCCATGAAACGGGCAACAGGTCTACCAAGCTGCGGACACCAGGTCTACCCAGGGCATGCTGCGGACACCAGGTCTACCCACGGCTTGCTGCGGACACCAGGTCTACCCAGCCATGAAACGGGCAACAGGTCTACCAAGCTGCGGACACCAGGTCTACCCAGGGCATGCTGCGGACACCAGGTCTACCCACTCAATGCTGCGGACAACAGGTCTACCCAGCCATGAAACGGGCAACAGGTCTACCAAGCTGCGGACACCAGGTCTACCCAGGGCATGCTGCGGACACCAGGTCTACCCAGCCATGAAACGGGCAACAGGTCTACCAAGCTGCGGACAACAGGTCTACCCAGGGCATGCTGCGGACACCAGGTCTACCCACTCAATGCTGCGGACAACAGGTCTACCCAGGCATGAATCGGGCAACAGGTCTACCAAGCTCCGGACACCAGGTCTACCCACGGCTTGCTGCGGACACCAGGTCTACCCAGCCATGAAACGGGCAACAGGTCTACCAAGCTGCGGACACCAGGTCTACCCAGGGCATGCTGCGGACACCAGGTCTACCCACGGCTTGCTGCGGACACCAGGTCTACCCAGCCATGAAACGGGCAACAGGTCTACCAAGCTGCGGACACCAGGTCTACCCAGGGCATGCTGCGGACACCAGGTCTACCCACGGCTTGCTGCGGACACCAGGTCTACCCAGCCATGAAACGGGCAACAGGTCTACCAAGCTGCGGACACCAGGTCTACCCAGGGCATGCTGCGGACACCAGGTCTACCCACGGCTTGCTGCGGACAACAGGTCTACCCAGCTGCGGACAACAGGTCTACCCAGGGCATGAAACGGGCAACAGGTCTACCAAGCTGCGGACACCAGGTCTACCCAGGGCATGCTGCGGACACCAGGTCTACCCACGGCTTGCTGCGGACAACAGGTCTACCCAGCCATGAAACGGGCAACAGGTCTACCAAGCTGCGGACACCAGGTCTACCCAGGGCATGCTGCGGACACCAGGTCTACCCACGGCTTGCTGCGGACACCAGGTCTACCCAGCCATGAAACGGGCAACAGGTCTACCAAGCTGCGGACACCAGGTCTACCCAGGGCATGCTGCGGACACCAGGTCTACCCACGGCTTGCTGCGGACAACAGGTCTACCCAGCCATGAAACGGGCAACAGGTCTACCAAGCTGCGGACACCAGGTCTACCCAGGGCATGCTGCGGACACCAGGTCTACCCAGCCATGAAACGGGCAACAGGTCTACTCACGGCTTGCTGCGGACAACAGGTCTACCCAGCCATGAAACGGGCAACAGGTCTACCAAGCTGCGGACAACAGGTCTACCCAGGGCATGCTGCGGACACCAGGTCTACCCACTCAATGCTGCGGACAACAGGTCTACCCAGGCATGAATCGGGCAACAGGTCTACCAAGCTCCGGACACCAGGTCTACCCACGGCTTGCTGCGGACAACAGGTCTACCCAGCCATGAAACGGGCAACAGGTCTACCAAGCTGCGGACACCAGGTCTACCCAGGGCATGCTGCGGACACCAGGTCTACCCACTCAATGCTGCGGACAACAGGTCTACCCAGGCATGAATCGGGCAACAGGTCTACCAAGCTCCGGACACCAGGTCTACCCACGGCTTGCTGCGGACACCAGGTCTACCCAGCCATGAAACGGGCAACAGGTCTACCAAGCTGCGGACACCAGGTCTACCCAGGGCATGCTGCGGACACCAGGTCTACCCACGGCTTGCTGCGGACACCAGGTCTACCCAGCCATGAAACGGGCAACAGGTCTACCAAGCTGCGGACACCAGGTATACCCAGGGCATGCTGCGGACACCAGGTCTACCCACGGCTTGCTGCGGACACCAGGTCTACCCAGCCATGAAACGGGCAACAGGTCTACCAAGCTGCGGACACCAGGTCTACCCAGGGCATGCTGCGGACACCAGGTCTACCCAGCCATGAAACGGGCAACAGGTCTACTCACGGCTTGCTGCGGACACCAGGTCTACCCAGCCATGAAACGGGCAACAGGTCTACCAAGCTGCGGACAACAGGTCTACCCAGGGCATGCTGCGGACACCAGGTCTACCCACTCAATGCTGCGGACAACAGGTCTACCCAGGCATGAATCGGGCAACAGGTCTACCAAGCTCCGGACACCAGGTCTACCCACGGCTTGCTGCGGACAACAGGTCTACCCAGCCATGAAACGGGCAACAGGTCTACCAAGCTGCGGACACCAGGTCTACCCAGGGCATGCTGCGGACACCAGGTCTACCCAGCCATGAAACGGGCAACAGGTCTACTCACGGCTTGCTGCGGACACCAGGTCTACCCAGCCATGAAACGGGCAACAGGTCTACCAAGCTGCGGACACCAGGTCTACCCAGGGCATGCTGCGGACACCAGGTCTACCCACTCAATGCTGCGGACAACAGGTCTACCCAGGCATGAATCGGGCAACAGGTCTACCAAGCTCCGGACACCAGGTCTACCCACGGCTTGCTGCGGACAACAGGTCTACCCAGCCATGAAACGGGCAACAGGTCTACCAAGCTGCGGACACCAGGTCTACCCAGGGCATGCTGCGGACACCAGGTCTACCCACGGCTTGCTGCGGACACCAGGTCTACCCAGCCATGAAACGGGCAACAGGTCTACCAAGCTGCGGACACCAGGTCTACCCAGGGCATGCTGCGGACAACAGGTCTACCCAGCCATGAAACGGGCAACAGGTCTACTCACGGCTTGCTGCGGACAACAGGTCTACCCAGCCATGAAACGGGCAACAGGTCTACCAAGCTGCGGACAACAGGTCTACCCAGGGCATGCTGCGGACACCAGGTCTACCCACTCAATGCTGCGGACAACAGGTCTACCCAGGCATGAATCGGGCAACAGGTCTACCAAGCTCCGGACACCAGGTCTACCCACGGCTTGCTGCGGACAACAGGTCTACCCAGCCATGAAACGGGCAACAGGTCTACCAAGCTGCGGACACCAGGTCTACCCAGGGCATGCTGCGGACACCAGGTCTACCCAGCCATGAAACGGGCAACAGGTCTACTCACGGCTTGCTGCGGACAACAGGTCTACCCAGCCATGAAACGGGCAACAGGTCTACCAAGCTGCGGACACCAGGTCTACCCAGGGCATGCTGCGGACACCAGGTCTACCCACTCAATGCTGCGGACAACAGGTCTACCCAGGCATGAATCGGGCAACAGGTCTACCAAGCTCCGGACACCAGGTCTACCCACGGCTTGCTGCGGACAACAGGTCTACCCAGCCATGAAACGGGCAACAGGTCTACCAAGCTGCGGACACCAGGTCTACCCAGGGCATGCTGCGGACACCAGGTCTACCCAGCCATGAAACGGGCAACAGGTCTACTCACGGCTTGCTGCGGACACCAGGTCTACCCAGCCATGAAACGGGCAACAGGTCTACCAAGCTGCGGACACCAGGTCTACCCAGGGCATGCTGCGGACACCAGGTCTACCCAGCCATGAAACGGGCAACAGGTCTACTCACGGCTTGCTGCGGACACCAGGTCTACCCAGCCATGAAACGGGCAACAGGTCTACCAAGCTGCGGACACCAGGTCTACCCAGGGCATGCTGCGGACACCAGGTCTACCCACTCAATGCTGCGGACAACAGGTCTACCCAGGCATGAATCGGGCAACAGGTCTACCAAGCTGCGGACACCAGGTCTACCCAGGGCATGCTGCGGACACCAGGTCTACCCACGGCTTGCTGCGGACAACAGGTCTACCAACTCAATGCTGCGGACACCAGGTCTACCCAGCCATGAAACGGGCAACAGGTCTACCAAGCTGCGGACACCAGGTCTACCCAGGGCATGCTGCGGACACCAGGTCTACCCAGCCATGAAACGGGCAACAGGTCTACCAAGCTGCGGACACCAGGTCTACCCAGCCATGAAACGGGCAACAGGTCTACTCACTCAATGCTGCGGACACCAGGTCTACCCAGCCATGAAACGGGCAACAGGTCTACCAACTCAATGCTGCGGACAACAGGTCTACCCAGCCATGAAACGGGCAACAGGTCTACCAAGCTGCGGACACCAGGTCTACCCACGGCTTGCTGCGGACAACAGGTCTACCCAGGCATGAATCGGGCAACAGGTCTACCAAGCTGCGGACACCAGGTCTACCCACGGCTTGCTGCGGACACCAGGTCTACCCAGCCATGAAACGGGCAACAGGTCTACCAAGCTGCGGACACCAGGTCTACCCAGGGCATGCTGCGGACACCAGGCCTACCCAGCCATGAAACGGGCAACAGGTCTACCAAGCTGCGGACAACAGGTCTACCCAGGGCATGCTGCGGACAACAGGTCTACCCAGCCATGAAACGGGCAACAGGTCTACTCACGGCTTGCTGCGGACACCAGGTCTACCCAGCCATGAAACGGGCAACAGGTCTACCAAGCTGCGGACACCAGGTCTACCCAGGGCATGCTGCGGACACCAGGTCTACCCACGGCTTGCTGCGGACAACAGGTCTACCCAGCCATGAAACGGGCAACAGGTCTACCAGGCTGCGGACACCAGGTCTACCCAGGGCATGCTGCGGACACCAGGTCTACCCACGGCTTGCTGCGGACAACAGGTCTACCCAGCCATGAAACGGGCAACAGGTCAACCAAGCTGCGGACACCAGGTCTACCCAGGGCATGCTGCGGACACCAGGTCTACCCAGCCATGAAACGGGCAACAGGTCTACTCACGGCTTGCTGCGGACACCAGGTCTACCCAGCCATGAAACGGGCAACAGGTCTACCAAGCTGCGGACACCAGGTCTACCCAGGGCATGCTGCGGACACCAGGTCTACCCACGGCTTGCTGCGGACAACAGGTCTACCCAGGCATGAATCGGGCAACAGGTCTACCAAGCTCCGGACACCAGTTCTACCCACGGCTTGCTGCGGACAACAGGTCTACCCAGCCATGAAACGGGCAACAGGTCTACCCACTCAATGCTGCGGACAACAGGTCTACCCAGCCATGAAACGGGCAACAGGTCTACCAAGCTGCGGACACCAGGTCTACCCAGGGCATGCTGCGGACACCAGGTCTACCCAGCCATGAAACGGGCAACAGGTCTACTCACGGCTTGCAGCGGACAACAGGTCTACCCAGCCATGAAACGGGCAACAGGTCTACCAAGCTGCGGACACCAGGTCTACCCAGGGCATGCTGCGGACACCAGGTCTACCCAGCCATGAAACGGGCAACAGGTCTACTCACGGCTTGCTGCGGACACCAGGTCTACCCAGCCATGAAACAGGCAACAGGTCTACCAAGCTGCGGACACCAGGTCTACCCAGCCATGAAACGGGCAACAGGTCTACCAAGCTGCGGACACCAGGTCTACCCAGGGCATGCTGCGGACACCAGGTCTACCAACTCAATGCTGCGGACAACAGGTCTACCCAGCCATGAAACGGGCAACAGGTCTACCAAGCTGCGGACACCAGGTCTACCCAGGGCATGCTGCGGACACCAGGTCTACCAACTCAATGCTGCGGACACCAGGTCTACCCAGCCATGAAACGGGCAACAGGTCTACCAACTCAATGCTGCGGGCAACAGGTCTACCCAGGCATGAATCGGGCAACAGGTCTACCAAGCTGCGGACACCAGGTCTACCCACGGCTTGCTGCGGACAACAGGTCTACCCAGGCATGAATCGGGCAACAGGTCTACCAAGCTGCGGACACCAGGTCTACCCACGGCTTGCTGCGGACACCAGGTCTACCCAGCCATGAAACGGGCAACAGGTCTACCAAGCTGCGGACACCAGGTCTACCCAGGGCATGCTGCGGACACCAGGTCTACCCAGCCATGAAACGGGCAACAGGTCTACTCACGGCTTGCTGCGGACACCAGGTCTACCCAGCCATGAAACGGGCAATAGGTCTACCAAGCTGCGGACACCAGGTCTACCCAGGGCATGCTGCGGACACCAGGTCTACCCAGCCATGAAACGGGCAACAGGTCTACTCACGGCTTGCTGCGGACACCAGGTCTACCCAGCCATGAAACGGGCAACAGGTCTACCAAGCTGCGGACACCAGGTCTACCCAGGGCATGCTGCGGACACCAGGTCTACCCACGGCTTGCTGCGGACAACAGGTCTACCCAGCCATGAAACGGGCAAGAGGTCTACCAAGCTGCGGACACCAGGTCTACCCAGGGCATGCTGCGGACACCAGGTCTACCCACGGCTTGCTGCGGACAACAGGTCTACCAACTCAATGCTGCGGACAACAGGTCTACCCAGCCATGAAACGGGCAACAGGTCTACCAAGCTGCGGACACCAGGTCTACCCACGGCTTGCTGCGGACACCAGGTCTACCCAGCCATGAAACGGGCAACAGGTCTACCAAGCTGCGGACACCAGGTCTACCCAGGGCATGCTGCGGACACCAGGTCTACCCAGCCATGAAACGGGCAACAGGTCTACCAAGCTGCGGACACCAGGTCTACCCAGCCATGAAACGGGCAACAGGTCTACTCACTCAATGCTGCGGACACCAGGTCTACCCAGCCATGAAACGGGCAACAGGTCTACCAACTCAATGCTGCGGACAACAGGTCTACCCAGCCATGAAACGGGCAACAGGTCTACCAAGCTGCGGACACCAGGTCTACCCAGGGCATGCTGCGGACACCAGGTCTACCCACGGCTTGCTGCGGACAACAGGTCTACCCAGGCATGAAACGGGCAACAGGTCTACCAAGCTGCGGACACCAGGTCTACCCAGGGCATGCTGCGGACACCAGGTCTACCAACTCAATGCTGCGGACACCAGGTCTACCCAGCCATGAAACGGGCAACAGGTCTACCAACTCAATGCTGCGGGCAACAGGTCTACCCAGGGCATGCTGCGGACACCAGGTCTACCCACTCAATGCTGCGGACAACAGGTCTACCCAGCCATGAATCGGGCAACAGGTCTACCAAGCTGCGGACACCAGGTCTACCCACGGCTTGCTGCGGACAACAGGTCTACCCAGCCATGAAACGGGCACCAGGTCTACTCACGGCTTGCTGCGGACACCAGGTCTACCCAGCCATGAAACGGGCAACAGGTCTACCAAGCTGCGGACAACAGGTCTACCCAGCCATGAAACGGGCAACAGGTCTACCAACTCAATGCTGCGGACAACAGGTCTACCCAGCCATGAAACGGGCAACAGGTCTACCAAGCTGCGGACACCAGGTCTACCCACGGCTTGCTGCGGACACCAGGTCTACCAACTCAATGCTGCGGACACCAGGTCTACCCAGCCATGAAACGGGCAACAGGTCTACCAAGCTGCGGACACCAGGTCTACCCACGGCTTGCTGCGGACAACAGGTCTACCCAGGCATGAATCGGGCAACAGGTCTACCAAGCTGCGGACACCAGGTCTACCCACGGCTTGCTGCGGACAACAGGTCTACCCAGCCATGAAACGGGCAACAGGTCTACCAAGCTGCGGACACCAGGTCTACCCAGGGCATGCTGCGGACACCAGGTCTACCCAGCCATGAAACGGGCAACAGGTCTACTCACGGCTTGCTGCGGACAACAGGTCTACCCAGCCATGAAACGGGCAACAGGTCTACCAAGCTGCGGACAACAGGTCTACCCAGGGCATGCTGCGGACAACAGGTCTACCCAGCCATGAAACGGGCAACAGGTCTACTCACGGCTTGCTGCGGACACCAGGTCTACCCAGCCATGAAACGGGCAACAGGTCTACCAAGCTGCGGACACCAGGTCTACCCAGGGCATGCTGCGGACACCAGGTCTACCCACGGCTTGCTGCGGACACCAGGTCTACCCAGCCATGAAACGGGCAACAGGTCTACCAAGCTGCGGACACCAGGTCTACCCAGGGCATGCTGCGGACACCAGGTCTACCCACGGCTTGCTGCGGACAACAGGTCTACCCAGCCATGAAACGGGCAACAGGTCTACCAAGCTGCGGACACCAGGTCTACCCAGGGCATGCTGCGGACACCAGGTCTACCCAGCCATGAAACGGGCAACAGGTCTACTCACGGCTTGCTGCGGACACCAGGTCTACCCAGCCATGAAACGGGCAACAGGTCTACCAACTCAATGCTGCGGACAACAGGTCTACCCAGCCATGAAACGGGCAACAGGTCTACCAAGCTGCGGACACCAGGTCTACCCAGGGCATGCTGCGGACACCAGGTCTACCCACGGCTTGCTGCGGACACCAGGTCTACCCAGCCATGAAACGGGCAACAGGTCTACCAAGCTGCGGACACCAGGTCTACCCAGGGCATGCTGCGGACACCAGGTCTACCCACTCAATGCTGCGGACAACAGGTCTACCCAGCCATGAATCGGGCAACAGGTCTACCAAGCTGCGGACACCAGGTCTACCCACGGCTTGCTGCGGACACCAGGTCTACCCAGCCATGAAACGGGCACCAGGTCTACTCACGGCTTGCTGCGGACACCAAGTCTACCCAGCCATGAAACGGGCAACAGGTCTACCAAGCTGCGGACACCAGGTCTACCCAGCCATGAAACGGGCAACAGGTCTACCAACTCAATGCTGCGGACAACAGGTCTACCCAGCCATGAAACGGGCAACAGGTCTACCAAGCTGCGGACACCAGGTCTACCCACGGCTTGCTGCGGACACCAGGTCTACCAACTCAATGCTGCGGACACCAGGTCTACCCAGCCATGAAACGGGCAACAGGTCTACCAAGCTGCGGACACCAGGTCTACCCAGGGCATGCTGCGGACACCAGGTCTACCCAGCCATGAAACGGGCAACAGGTCTACCAAGCTGCGGACACCAGGTCTACCCAGGGCATGCTGCGGACACCAGGTCTACCCAGCCATGAAACGGGCAACAGGTCTACTCACGGCTTGCTGCGGACACCAGGTCTACCCAGCCATGAAACGGGCAACAGGTCTACCAAGCTGCGGACACCAGGTCTACCCAGGGCATGCTGCGGACACCAGGTCTACCCAGCCATGAAACGGGCAACAGGTCTACTCACGGCTTGCTGCGGACACCAGGTCTACCCAGCCATGAATCGGGCAACAGGTCTACCAAGCTGCGGACAACAGGTCTACCCAGGGCATGCTGCGGACACCAGGTCTACCAACTCAATGCTGCGGACACCAGGTCTACCCAGCCATGAAACGGGCAACAGGTCTACCAAGCTGCGGACACCAGGTCTACCCAGGGTATGTAGCGGACACCAGGTCTACCAACTCAATGCTGCGGACACCAGGTCTACCCAGCCATGAAACGGGCAACAGGTCTACCAAGCTGCGGACACCAGGTCTACCCAGGGCATGCTGCGGACAACAGGTCTACCCAGCCATGAAACGGGCAACAGGTCTACTCACGGCTTGCTGCGGACAACAGGTCTACCCAGCCATGAAACGGGCAACAGGTCTACCAAGCTGCGGACACCAGGTCTACCCAGGGCATGCTGCGGACACCAGGTCTACCCAGCCATGAAACGGGCAACAGGTCTACTCACGGCTTGCTGCGGACACCAGGTCTACCCAGCCATGAAACGGGCAACAGGTCTACCAAGCTGCGGACACCAGGTCTACCCAGCCATGAAACGGGCAACAGGTCTACCAAGCTGCGGACACCAGGTCTACCCACGGCTTGCTGCGGACAACAGGTCTACCCAGCCATGAAACGGGCAACAGGTCTACCAAGCTGCGGACACCAGGTCTACCCAGGGCATGCTGCGGACACCAGGTCTACCCAGCCATGAAACGGGCAACAGGTCTACTCACGGCTTGCTGCGGACACCAGGTCTACCCAGCCATGAAACGGGCAACAGGTCTACCAAGCTGCGGACACCAGGTCTACCCAGGGCATGCTGCGGACACCAGGTCTACCCACTCAATGCTGCGGACAACAGGTCTACCCAGCCATGAAACGGGCAACAGGTCTACCAAGCTGCGGACACCAGGTCTACCCAGGGCATGCTGCGGACACCAGGTCTACCAACTCAATGCTGCGGACAACAGGTCTACCCAGCCATGAAACGGGCAACAGGTCTACCAAGCTGCGGACACCAGGTCTACCCACGGCTTGCTGCGGACACCAGGTCTACCCAGCCATGAAACGGGCAACAGGTCTACCAAGCTGCGGACACCAGGTCTACCCAGGGCATGCTGCGGACACCAGGTCTACCCACGGCTTGCTGCGGACAACAGGTCTACCCACTCCAAGCTGCGGACACCAGGTCTAACTACTCCATTACGCGGACAACAGGTCTACCCACTCCATGCGGCGGACAACATGTCTACCCGCTCCATGCTGCGGACACCAGGTCTGCCCACGCCGTGATGCGGACCACAGGTCTACCTTCGCCATGCTGCACGCAGCCCGGGTCGCACCGGAGCTAGGTAGACCCGGTCGCCGCGGCCGTCGCAGCGCCCTCGCCCTCGACGGCGGACCCACGCCGCCGGTCCCGGAGGCGGGTAGACCTGGTCGCCGCGGCCACGGCGGCCGCCCATCCCGGAGCCCAGTAGACCTGGCCGCCGCGGGACCGGCCAAGTTTCCCGGAGTCGTGTAGACCTGGTCGTCGCGGCCACGGCCGCCGCCGCTGCGCCTTCGCCGGCGACGGCGGTCCCACGCCACCGGCCCCGGAGCCGCGTCGACCTGGCCGCCGCGGGACGGGCCACGTTTCGCGGATCCGGGTAGACGAGGCATCCTTGTACCATCTCGGAGCCGGGGAAACCCCACAGCCTCTTAACGCTCCGGAGCCCAAGTGCTCCAGCAGCCTTGCCCCGCCCGGCAGAATCGATTTCAAGACCAAGACATATTTTCGACAACATTTTATTTCATCATTTCATTTCATTTCATTTCTTTTCATTTCATTTTATTATTTTATTTTATTTCGTTTTGTTTTGTTTTGTTTTGATTTGATTTGATTTGTTTCATTTCCTCTTTGCCTTTTTTGAATGATTGCCTCTTCTATTTACTCGGAAAGAAAATCTTTTCCGGAAAACAAAACTCTTGCCAAATCTTATTTGTGATCCCTTTGGGCCCACAGCCGAGCTGACGGAGGGCCTGTGCCCGGTTCTCGCCCTGCTGACACACTGACCCCCCCAAACGGCGTCCTCCCTACCCCACGCCTCCTCCCCCGTCCCCCAGAGACCCTACCTACAGAGCCCCCCCCCACCACAAAACAGAACCTCACGGGCCGCAGCACAGCCAGGGGAAGCACGTACGTGCAGCGAAACTCGGCCCAAAGCCGCCGCGCCCTGGCACAACTCGCCCTGCCCCTTCCCGCCCCACGGAGGCGGCTGCATCGAGGCGACCGGCGCCGCCGTCGGCAAGCGGGTGGCCGCTTTCGGGCCGGTTCTTCCGCGGAAGGTCTGCAGAGCTCTTGGGGCCTCGGCGCGGGTTTGGGGGGCCGTGAGGGCTCGCTGTCGAGGCGCCCGGGGCCGGCACGAAGCCGCCTGCCCTCTCCCTGTCCCTGCCCCGTCTTCCGCAGCCACCCATTAACGCTGGGGGCGAGCCCGCCCTCCGCCATCAACCTCCCATGCAGCGCTTTCAGACTTTCCCCGCCCCTGCCCATTGTCGGCTGGGGGCGCCCTGCCCCCCGCCGTCAGCCTCCCTGGCAGCGCTTTCAGACTCTCTCGGGCCCCTGCCCATTGTCGGCTGGGGGCGCCCCGCCCCCCGCCCTCAGCCTCCCTGGCAGCGCTTTCAGACTGCCTCGGGCCCTGCCCATTGTCGGTTGGGGGCGCCCCGCCCCCCGCCCTCAGCCTCCCTGGCAGCGCTTTCAGACTGCCTCGGGCCCTGCCCATTGTCGGTTGGGGGCGACCCCGCCCTCCGCCATCAGCCTCCCTGGCAGCGCTTTCAGACTGCCTCGGGCCCTGCCCATTGTCGGTTGGGGGCGACCCCGCCCTCCGCCATCAGCCTCCCTGGCAGCACTTTCAGCCTCTTCCTGCCCCCGCCCACGGTCCCACCGGGCAGTTTACACGGCGGCGGCGGGAGGCTGATGCCGAGGTCGGCAGGCGGAGAGCCTGGTGCACAAGCAGGGATGGCGGCGGGATGATTGGCGCCGTCTGTCCCTGGTCAAAGAAGCTCTCTGTTCAGCTTTCTCGGAGCCTTTTGCTTTGGTGGCGTTCCTTCCTCCTCCGCCCCGGCGCCGCTCAAGCCTGCGGCAGGGCGGCAGCGCGGCGGGTGGGCGGCCGGGGGGAGGGGGGAGGGGGGGGGGGAGGGAGGGAGCGCGCGAGCGAGCGAGCGAGCGAGCGAGCGCGCTGCAGAAATGAAGCCCGGAGCAGGGCCGCGCTCCATTCGAGCACGGGGAGGGGGCGCGACAACGCTGCCTGCTCCTGTCGGGGAGCGCTTGGGGAAGTGGGGTGCCGGCACCATGACGGCGGAGCGGACAGGGGCCGCGGCTGGGGAAGAGGCCGGCGGAGCTCGCCAGTGGATGCTGGCGCACGGAGCCGGCAGGGACACCTGGGCACGGCTGGGACCGAAAGTCGCCCGCCTTCACGCCCCGCCTTTCGCCGGGGGGAAGAAGACGCGAGAGCAGGGCTGCCTGCTGGGCTGCCAGTGCCCGCGGTCATGCCGGACGTGCAGGCCGACCGCCGAAGGCGTGCTCGCCGCTGCAGAGACGACAAGGGGGCCGCGCGTCCGATGGAAGAGACGGGGCGCCATCGCGCGGCGGCCGGGCTGCAAGGCCGGCCGACGGTAACAGGACTACCACGCCGCGGGTGGCCAGAGACAAAGACCGGCCGAGGGCAACAGGTCTACCCAGCATTATGCCGGCCGGTACCAGGGCCGGCCGAGGGCAACAGGTCTACCCAGCATTAGGCCAGCCGGAAAGACGGCCGGCCGAGGGCAACAGGTCTACCCAGCATTCGGCCGTCAGGTACAAAGGCCGGCCGAGGGCAACAGGTCTACCCAGCATTCGGCTGGCCGGTAACACGGCCGGCCGAGGGCAACAGGTCTACCCAGCATTCGGCCGTCAGGTACAAAGGCCGGCCGAGGGCAACAGGTCTACCCAGCATTAGGCCGCCACGTCCAAAGGCCGGCCGAGGGCAACAGGTCTACCCAGCATTAGGCCGCCACGTCCAAAGGCCGGCCGAGGGCAACAGGTCTACCCAGCATTCGGCCACCACGTACAAAGGCCGGCCGAGGGCAACAGGTCTACCCAGCATTCGGCTGGCCGGTAACACGGCGGGCCGAGGGCAACAGGTCTACCCAGCATTAGGCCGGCCGGTAACACTGCCGGCCGAGGGCAACAGGTCTACCCAGCATTCGGCCGCCACGTCCAAAGGCCGGCCGAGGGCAACAGGTCTACCCAGCATTAGGCCGCCACGTCCAAAGGCCGGCCGAGGGCAACAGGTCTACCCAGCATTCGGCCGCCACGTCCAAAGGCCGGCCGAGGGCAACAGGTCTACCCAGCATTAGGCCGGCCGGTAACACGGCCGGCCGAGGGCAACAGGTCTACCCAGCATTAGGCCGCCACGTCCAAAGGCCGGCCGAGGGCAACAGGTCTACCCAGCATTCGGCCGCCACGTCCAAAGGCCGGCCGAGGGCAACAGGTCTACCCAGCATTCGGCCGCCACGTCCAAAGGCCGGCCGAGGGCAACAGGTCTACCCAGCATTCGGCCGCCACGTCCAAAGGCCGGCCGAGGGCAACAGGTCTACCCAGCATTAGGCCGGCCGGTAACACGGCCGGCCGAGGGCAACAGGTCTACCCAGCATTAGGCCGCCACGTCCAAAGGCCGGCCGAGGGCAACAGGTCTACCCAGCATTAGGCCGCCACGTCCAAAGGCCGGCCGAGGGCAACAGGTCTACCCAGCATTCGGCCGCCACGTCCAAAGGCCGGCCGAGGGCAACAGGTCTACCCAGCATTAGGCCGCCACGTCCAAAGGCCGGCCGAGGGCAACAGGTCTACCCAGCATTCGGCCGCCACGTCCAAAGGCCGGCCGAGGGCAACAGGTCTACCCAGCATTAGGCCGCCACGTCCAAAGGCCGGCCGAGGGCAACAGGTCTACCCAGCATTAGGCCGGCCGGCAGAGGGCAACAGGTCTACCCAGCATTCGGCCGTCAGGTACAAAGGCCGGCCGAGGGCAACAGGTCTACCCAGCATTAGGCCGCCACGTCCAAAGGCCGGCCGAGGGCAACAGGTCTACCCAGCATTAGGCCGGCCGGTAACACGGCCGGCAGAGGGCAACAGGTCTACTCAGCATTAGGCCGGCCGGTAAAACGGCAGGCCGAGGGCAACAGGTCTACCCAGCATTCGGCCGTCAGGTACAAAGGCCGGCCGAGGGCAACAGGTCTAACCAGCATTAGGCCGCCACGTCCAAAGGCCGGCCGAGGGCAACAGGTCTACCCAGCATTCGGCCGCCACGTCCAAAGGCCGGCCGAGGGCAACAGGTCTACCCAGCATTCGGCCGCCACGTCCAAAGGCCGGCCGAGGGCAACAGGTCTACCCAGCATTAGGCCGGCCGGCAGAGGGCAACAGGTCTACCCAGCATTCGGCCGTCAGGTACAAAGGCCGGCCGAGGGCAACAGGTCTACCCAGCATTAGGCCGCCACGTCCAAAGGCCGGCCGAGGGCAACAGGTCTACCCAGCATTAGGCCGGCCGGTAACACGGCCGGCAGAGGGCAACAGGTCTACTCAGCATTAGGCCGGCCGGTAAAACGGCAGGCCGAGGGCAACAGGTCTACCCAGCATTCGGCCGTCAGGTACAAAGGCCGGCCGAGGGCAACAGGTCTACCCAGCACCTGCCAGGACGGCAGGGCGCCGAACCGGGCTCCGCGTGCCACCGTCTTGGCCCCCCAAACGCCGACCAACGACGCTTGTGGATGGGGCGCGATGGGTGCGGCGCGCGGCGCCCCGGGTCCCCGCCGGCACCAGGTCTACCTCGCCGCCTGGAGACGGCAGCAAACGGATCCCCCTCTCACCGCGCGCGCGCGCGGTGAAGGGAAACCCGCCGCCGCCGCTGCCGCCGCCGCCGCCGCCGCCGCTGCCGCCGCCGCCGCCGCCGCCGCCGCCCGCGCACAGCCAAGCCCCCGCACCGCGTGTCGGGCCTGGGACCCGCGCGGAGGGAAGTCGAGGCCGCGCGGCCCGGCGGGGCCTCTCTCTCTCTCTCTCTCTCTGGCTGGCGGCGCGGCACGCGGCCCCCGGGTTCCCGGGTCCCCGCCGGCACCAGGTCTACCT